>NC_133666.1:204679389-204979389 GCF_037893015.1 Macrotis lagotis
TCTTCTGGGGCCCAGTGACTAAACTCTGAAAGAGAAGGATTTAAATAAGGAAAGTGGGGGGGAAAAAAGGACAAATAACTTGAAAGTAAAGGAGAAACTGGATGAAACTTTTTGCTTTCAATTTTACATATAAGCTGATACTTCAATGTCAAAAGAAACAGCAAAGATTTCTCTTCTCTCCTTTTAAGAGGTTTCTTTATTATGCATTTACACCTTTAGTTCTCTTGATATTTGATCGGATTATATTTAGCTTCCTACCATTTTCCTGAGACATAAAGTTAGAATAATGTGTCACAAATCTTGTCTGGATAAAGAGCTGTACTTTCCCCCACTCTAACCCCCAATCTGTTTCTATTATAATGAGTGTGTGAGATACATTGTCACCTAAGAGCAAACTATTATTAGGCATAAGTTAGGTCAATGCAAAATATTCATGCTTGTACAATTCTATTAACTAAGAAAAGGTCTCTGGGTTTTTTTTTAAATATTGCTTATAAAAACAAGTAATAAATTATCTTTTAAGTTTTTCCTTAAATTCTTCCTTCGACTTTTTAAAAATTTTATTTATTTAAGGCCATGAAGTTAAGTGACTTGCCCAAGGTCACTCCAGGCAATTGTTTAGTGTCTGAGGTCAAATTTGAACTCAGTTCTTCTTGACTCCAGGGCTCTTTGTTTATCTACTTCACCTCATAACTGCCCTTCTTCCTTTGATTTGACTTTTTTCTTTTTCCCCATCTTTCTCTTTTTTTCGTTATTTCCTAATATTTGTAGTACTCAATTTCACTATTCTTCTCTTATGATTTTTTACTAACTTTTCCTTCTTTAGGATCAAAAATCATGCTTTAGCATAATCAAATATAAAAAGACAAATTTGAAATAGGTTGCTTTTTTTTTGGCAAGGCAATGGGGGTTAAATGACTTGCCCAAGGTCACACAGCTAATTACTAAGTGTCTCAGATTGGATTTAAGCTCAGGTCTTCCTAACACCAGGGTCAGTGCTCTATCTACTGTACTACTTAGCTGTCCCCCATGAAATATTTCTAAATGTGCAAGCATTTGTCACTTCATAGATCAGAATTTAATATAATTCTTTGACTTGTCCATTTTTTATAAGCTTGATGCTTTAGGAATATTTGCTAAAAAATTGTTTTTAGTTTGACTTGATTACGTCTCCATTTGCCAATTGATTATAGTATAATAGCATAAATTAGAATTTAAAACCTGTAATGAATACACTGCAGCTAGTGCTTCTGAGCATTGATATGAATTGTTATCAAGTGACTGAACACCAGTGAGGAAGGGTTAGAAGGGTTAGAAGGGTTAGAAAAAATAATTTCCTTGACTCTCTAATGCTAAAGGAGTTGGATAAAGAGTTAATGTGCTATTTTTCTTGAATATGACTATTTCTTCTGTCTGGTTTCTTTTCTTTTTTTTTTTTTAGAAGCTGAGTACCAGATGCTATATGTACCTGAAATGTTTAATTGAAATATCTTGACTGTTTCTAAGCCTGAAGCAATCAGGTAATTTGGAAGCAGATTGCCTGATCTAGGCTTATACCCATAAACCAAAATAGCTGCAAGTCTAATTTTAAATTTAATCATCTAGACAATGTCACTTTAGTAACTATACATTTTATGTGAGTATTTTCTTCCTGTGACATAAGACAGTTTAAAATCTCTTTTAAAATATAGACATCAGGTAACAATAACAACAAAAGGGAAATCATAATTGAAGAAAATATTTATAATGAAGATGATTGATTAAGGGAATGTTAGAAGGATAGTTTTTCTTTTTAAGCTGAAATAATTGAGGTTTCAAGAGAAGAGATGTATATGATGAAAAGGCTTTCTGTATTGGATGAGTCTATTTCCTCAAACCACTCAACTCTTTATTCCTGAAATCTGGGCATATGCTCCAGGCACTCCACTAAAATTGCTCTGAGATCCCCAATGACTTTATAATAACTAATAGCATTTATTTTCCAGTTATCATCCTACTTGAACTATCTGTAGCATTTGACATTGTTGAATAGCCCCATGAAGCCATAATACTATTTTTGCCTTCCTGGCTTCTGAAACATCATGTTCTCCTGGGTACTCTTACTTCCTCTCTTAAATATTTTTCTCCTTGGGTGTTTACTCCTAAGATGAGTGTTCTCCATGATTTATCTTTGATCTCCTTCTCACTCTTCATTTTCCTTTGGTAATCCTAATCATTCCTTTGGTCTTCCCCATCATTTTTGTGTAAATAGCTCCTAGATCTGTCTTGCTAGCTTTTATCCCTTTTCTAAATAGACCTTCAACTGTCTATTGGACACCTTTACTAGATTTCTCACTGTGATCTCATTTCAAAACTGAGCTCATAATCTCTTCTCTAAAATCTACTCCTCTAATTGATGTCACTATTTCAGTAGTGCCAACATTTATCTGGTTTTCCATGTTTTTTTCTCTCTCATCCAATCAATTACCAAATCTATTAATTTAATTCTTGCAAATTCTATTTATGATACCCTTTTTTTATCTATTTCCATTGTTTACCCTTAAGAAAGCATTACCAAACCTGCTTTTAAAAAATATTAGTTTCTCCAGCTTAAGAAAACATTCCAGATTTTTTCCTTTAGAAAAATAAGTGAAACCATTGTTTATCAAGGATGATGATTAAGCTTAATTTTTGTCTTGATAAGATAATTCCCTCCCTACTTATTGTTCCTAGTTAATCTGGGAATTTCAGAATCAAATGGCTTCTGTCTGGAAAATTCCAGTTGGTTAAAAAGTGATCTTTGACACTTTCTTATGAAAGCAACAACTGTTTTTATAATATTTGGATTAAAAAAACTTAGGAAAATTTAATGTCAGTAGAATTTATTTGTCTCTTCTTTGAAATTTTGACTTATTTTCAAAATATTTCAAAACTGATTGCTGAAAATCCTCTTTTTCTATAATTCAATGGTTGAAAATAATAGTAAGACAATAGTAAAACTTATTTCAGATTTCAGGCAGACAACAGAAGTCAGCTTCCATGGGGATTATTTATCAATTCACAAAGAATTCAAAAGAACCAAAAAATTTAAGACTGTTTTTCTTTGGAGAGTCTTACTATTAAGTAACAGAAGCAAAGTATCATTAAACAGTGTTTAATCTATTTGTTCTCCCTCCCATCCTCCTACTATTCATAAGCAATCTGTTTCCTGACTTATGGAAGATTCCCAGCTCTTCTGTGACTCTTATTTATGCCATATTTCTGTATCATACTATTCTATTCCTTGAATTAAAGAAATAATTTAATGGATAAATAATGTATAACTTTATTGTCTATGAGGTAATCATTTTAAATTCAGCATTATCAAATTTTCTCTGACTAGGAATTGTACAGCATACCCTGTTAAATATGAAAAAGCAACTTATTTCTAGAATAATATTTCTTAATGCAATATAATATATATACCAATTTTTCTTTTGATTTTTAAATAATTTTAAATGAAAACATTTAAATTAATATTGCCCATTTTAAATGATCCCATCTGTCTGCTTTATATAAGAGAAAACAGATTCAATACTTTGAGAAGGGGTGGCAGAAGTAGTGTTAATAGAATTAGCATCAGGGTAGAGAGTTGAGTACTAGATAATGAGCTCTATGCAAGATGGATATATTCTCTCCAATTCACTTAATTGAAACTTATTTTCACGAGATGGCTACTGAAGAGAATTCTGAATGAGAACATTAGCACAGGAAATGAAAGCTTGCTTGCCCTATATAGAATGTTCTGGGATAGGAAAGAAAAAAGAACATAAGGTGGAACAACATTAAATTAATGAAAGGAAATAAAATGACTGGAAAGGGGGGAAAATAGTCAAGAGCACAATTGATAAGATCTGGTCATTTTCTTCATTTGTTATCTAGAAAACAAAAATAATGTTAGGGAGCAACAGATAAATTCAATGGATAGTTGATGAATAAACTCAATTTAAAAGGAATGATATTTATCATTTTTATGTTATATGTTGATGTAGATAAAAATATGGGTAAGAAATACTTCCTATTCTCAAGGAACTTATATTTGTAGGAAAGATATAATTTTATGCAAATAACTATAGTAAAATTAAAATATGTGAAGTAGTTATAGTAGGGAAGTTAGGATACTCTTTCTCCTTATTTCGTCTTCCAGACATTCTCTCTACAGCCATAACTCAACAAATTTTCCTTTGAAGTTTATTGTTATCCAAATTTATTATCTAATCTAGATCCTCATGGTGTTACCTGCTGACTCGTAGGACATTTTCTCTCCTGCTTTGATGTTTCAGTGTCTTGTTTATACTTTTCCTCTCGCCCAGTCAATACAGTGAAGTATAGGACTTTTCTAGCTCTCCCAAATTCCCTTCCATTAAAATAACACCTCAAGACAAATTCTGGAGCACCAGAACCAACAATTTTCCAGTCCAAGACAGCTTAAAAAGTAAATGAGAAAGATCTATCTCAGTGGGTTGAGAGTGAAGCTTTGTCTAGTGCAGACTGTGCCAGTACAGGCAGCAATCTAACAAAACAGCAGCAGGCTTGGAGGCAACTGAATCAGCAGCTATGAAAACAGCTTCTGGAATGAACTACTTAGCCCAGGGACAGTAAGGGAAGCAGAAAACTGGTCAGAAGGACATTTCAGGAGATCTCACAGCTAAGTAAGTATTAAGTGTCTGAAGTCAAATTTGAACTCAGATCCTCATGACTCCAGGGCAGTGCTCTATTCACTGTATGCTGTAATTGTTCCTCACAGCATTCTTATAGAGAAAAAGGACTAGATGATAATGTAATTTGATGGATTTGGAGTAGATGATAATATAATTTGATGGATTTGAAAGTTGTTGCTAACTTGAAAGGAATAGATTAGTCTATGTTTGGTCCTGTATTTCCTAATTTTTGTATTATGACTTAAGTCACAACAAACTTGACAAAGAGAGATATCAGAAAAAGATATCCTGATATTTAGAGTTTTAGACAACTTAGACCATATCTGGAATATTATATTCATTTTTGTGTAGCAGGAATGAAATTATAAGGAAACAAGCAAAGAAAGGAAGGCAGCCAAGATCATGAAGAGCCTTGAATTCATGCCATATGAGAGTTAGTTAAGAAATGGAGCATATTTAGTATAAACAAGATTAAGGGGTCATAATTACCAGGTTTAGTCATTTTTAAAAGTTATCATATGGAAAAGAGATGTTGGAGGGTGGTAAGGAGGGAAAAGAGCAGAACTAAGTACAATGAGCAAAAGCTACGAAGAATCAGTTAGACAGGGTGTCAAGAAAAATCTACAGTAATTAGAGTGAATGAAGTTCTTGAAATTCTCCTTTATTAGAGTTTTTCAGGCAGAGGCTATATTCTGATTTGTTGCATACATTAGTTCTGCTGTCATCTAAAGACAAATATCTGCTTTTATTCCCTCCAGTAATAAATTTGAATCTCTCTGCTATATCAATGTTCATTGGTTATCACTGACATCCTAGAGGGGGAAGATTCATATGCTATGTGGAGGTCTTAGTACAATTGAGTTTGGAGAGAATATTCCAGCTAAAAGGAAATGTCTGATATCCAGTTCCATGTTGAGTTGAAGGCTGCTCCCTTGATGAACAAGCCAGAAGCAGATTTTTCAGAACTTCTCTTGTGATGGTGGTACTGTATGAGAATCTCTCTCCAAAATTCCCTTTTTGGGTTCCATTTTCTAGTTAAGCTCCTGTCTCAACTCCTATCACCTCATGTTTGCATAATCAGCAGACTTAGAGAAACTTAATAAAAATGTATGTTAATCTGATTCTGTTTAATTCTTTTTTGAGACAAAACTCTGGAAGCTAAAATTTGTTCCTTTGTTAACCCTTATTAACACCTTGTTAAATTTAATTCTTTATTAAGATGAAATCATTCAATAGGGGAAAATTGTTTAGGCAGAGAATGGTTATTGAGGTCCCTTCTAACTAGCAATCTGTGATTGTGTGAAGTCACTTAACCTCTAGATGTGTTTATGCATTTGTAAAATGGGGGAATTGAGCCAGATCTTTTCTAAGGTTCCTTGAGGTCTAAAGTTAAACTTGTAATTTTTATTTTAACCAACAATAAACTACAAAAGCAGAAAGTGACATCTGTTGTTAGTCTTAATCACATATAGTAGGTTGCTTTTGCCAAACTGTCTCTAAAAAATAACCTTTTTTAAAGGTTTTTTTTGCATGTCAAAAAAACGCATTTTTCATTTCAATTTGGTAAACATTTATTAAGTGCCTACTTTATGCCAGGGTATAAGGGTAGGGGATGCAAAACGAAGTCAAAAGTAGTACCTGCCCTCAAGAAGCTTAAAATCTAATGGAGGTGGGGGAGCATGCAAACACACACACACACACACACATATATATATATATATATATATATATATATATATATATATATATATATATATAGCTACATTCAGAATAAATAGACCATTTTTTTAAAACTCTGGAATAAAGAGGGATTGAAAAATGACTTCCAAAAGGAGCTAGAATTTTAATTGGAGGAAGATAGTTAATGGGAAGAGATGAGGAGGGAGAACATACTAGGCATGAGGGTCAGCCAGAGAGAATACTGGGAATTGAGAAATGGAATTGTTCATGGAACAGCTAGGAAGTTAATGTCACCAGACAAGTTGATGTAAGAAAAGTTGATGTAAGTTGGAATAAGGTACAAGAAGATTGGAAAGGTAGGAGAGGGTTTAGTTATAGAGGGCTTTGAATTGTAGAGGCAATAGGAAGCTACTGGAGGTTTTTGATAATTCAAACAAGATCAGGCTTACATTTTAGGAAAATCAACTGTAATTGCTTGTCCTTTCTGGAAGAAGAACAATGACATCAAAAGGATAATGTCTTGACTTGCATGTGAATGGAATTTAAGGGAGGTAGAGTTGTATAAAGTCATAAGCCTCTCCCCTTGGGAATCACCTGGGTTCAGTGACAAGACAAAAGAGAAGATGAAAAATGAAGGCCCAGGATTCAGTGGGTGATTTTGGCCTTCCTAAAGTAAGGGTTTTTTTTTTTCAGTCTAGGTTTGTCTGAAACCCCACTCCATGACTTAAGGCTAATCAAGAATTACGCCCCCCCTACAATGGTCTAGTTTACCCTCACAAAAGTATTAATCTGGGAGGGGAAGACCCTCAAAATTTCTGGTCCAACAGAAAACAATTTTCGTTCATTCTAAGACATCAAGACCTAAACAATCTAGGCTTGCAATCTAGGCTTGAGATAGGGACTATTATTGGTCAAAGAAAGTCAGACTGAGTGGAGTTTAAGTAGTCAAATAGCAGTATTTGAATCACAATGGGCTTTACTTTTGCTTTCAGAAATCACTCTGTTGGCTAAATGGAAAATGAGTTGGAGTGGAGAGAGATTTCTCAGACAGATTCACCAGTGAACTCTTTCAGAAATGGAGGTGGGATAATGAGGATTTGTTCTGGCATTTTACCTCATAATTCTCCATCCACAGAAACTGCATCAATGAACTGTCCAGTATAGACATTACTATACTGACCATTTACAAGATTTTCCCAACCCCCTGCTTCCAGGCTTTTACCTGGTTTCAGTCACCTAAGAGGGGAGAGATTTCCCCTTTGTCCTCAGTCTCCAGACCTTCAGTACCCAAAAAATCGGCAAAACTATAAAAACCTGGCCTGATGTTTTTTTCTAGGAGGAAAAAAGGTTTTAGTTTGTACACTTTGTAACCTTCTATAATAACCCATGAACAAGATCAGGAATAGTTTGCCTGTCAGATCTATGGAAAGGGAAGCAATTTATGACAAAGAAGAGATGGAGAACATCATTAAAAACAAACAAGGTGATTTCGATTACATTAAATTAAAAAGCTTTTGCACAGATAAAACCACTGTAACCAAGATCAAAAGAAATTAGTAAATTGGGAAACAATTTTTACAACTAATATTTTGACAAAAGACTCATTTCTAAAATATACAGAGAACTGAGTCAAATTTTTTTAAAAACCAAACCCTTCCCCAATTGACAAGGACAAAGGATATGCAAAGGCAATTTACAGATGAGGAAATCAAAGTGATCCATAGTCATATGAAAAATTACTCTAAATCACTAATTATTAGAGAAATGCAAATTAAAGCATCTCTGAGGTACCACCTCACACCTCTTAGACTGGCCAATATGACCAGAAAGGGCAATGATCAATGCTGGAAGGGATGTGGGAAATCTGGGACACTAATTCCATAGAAACAATTTGAAGACTAACAGACTGCCTTTTGTGAGGTGTGGGGGGAGTGAAGCAAAATTAGGGGGGGAATTGTAAAATTCTAAATAAATAAATAAATAACTTAAAAAAAAAACCCCAACAATTGATGTTGCTGTATAAAAAAAAATCCTGAACAGTTTTAAATCTCAGGAAAGTACATGAATTCTTTCATCATTCATCATTCAAACCTCTCAATCTTAAAAACTCAAACCTTTCCACCATTCAAAACTCTCAATTTTCACTTTGGAGATCCCAAACTCTGGCAACATAACAACAATGCTTTGTGCTCACCCTTGGGATGATATCAGCCACAGCAAAATCCCAGAATTGTTTTGCTCATCAAGTCCTTCTATAAATCAAGCTTGGCACATTGTTACTGTTGCTCCTTATTGTCAGGACTACAACTCAGTATATATCTATAGGTATAAATATTGAGATTTTCTCACACTGCCTCAGGCCCCCCTCTTAGGAGAAAGGCTCCAGTCCATGTGTCCTTTTTTGCAAATCACTTTTCTCAATTTGAAATTAATCTTCTTTTTGATTTCTGACTCTCCTGTCTCTCAACTGCTTTGTTTTGATCTGATCACTCATAGGTTAGAGATTGGTTCCCATCTATTTGACAGTAGGCATCTCAAACTCAACAGGTCTAAAAGAGAAATAATCTGTTTTCAAATAAAATGCCTTCCCTTTTACATACATCCTTATTAAAATTGACAGTACTGATATTCACCCAAGTCTCAGGTCCAAAAGTTTAATCTTTCACTTTCACTCACTTCATTCTCTTGCCAGATCTTGTTATTTCTAACATCTCTACCATAGGTCCCTTTTTCTCCACTAACTTAGCCACCAGATCTCAAGCATTTCTTACTTGCATTATTTCAGTAACCTTCTAATTTCTTTCTGCCTCAAGTCTCTCTCATTTCAGGTAATACTCAGCTGCCAAAGTGAGTTTTCCAAAGAATGAAATGACAATGTCATTTCTTAATCCCTTTTATACTTAAAAATTCAAAATACTGTTTGGCATTTAAAGTACTTCATAACCTAGCCTATTCCAATTGTTTAAAGAAAAAATCTTTATTGGCTTTCTCTCTGATTAACTAGACAAAACTCAGAATAGAGAATTAAAAGGAGTTCATTATAAATAGTGTTATTATACATTATGCAAATTACTTTTATATACATAATAAGTAACACATTGACAAGCTGAACACTGGAGATCAGCACTGAATTCTTGATCAAATGAGGTCAACTTTTATAGGTAAATTTTAAAAAATTCAGATAGGTCCACCCTAGCAGAAGAGGTTGCACTTTCACATTTCAGTTATTCCCCCAGATAGCAAGAACATGACAATTTGCAGATAGAGGTACATGACAAAGACCAGGTAACACAAAAAGTTGCAGACTAGTTTCTCATTCCTCAACAGATCGTCCCCCAACACTAATTGACAAGCAGGACTGGAAACAATGGGTCACTGAGTCAACACTTCCAACACTATTTTTGCAGTCTTTTTTTTCTCTTTACTCCTGCCTATACACTCTATGATTCAGCTTCATTGATTGTTTTGGTATTCCTTGTATATAACACCTCTCTTCTTGACTATGTGACTTTGGCATAACTCTTCCTTATTTCTGAAATTCTAAGCCTTCATACCATTTGGTTTTCATAATTTCTAGGCTTTCATTTAAAAAAAAAATTTTAAATTTAAGACAATGGAATTAAGTGACTTGCCCAAGGTCACACATCTAGGCAATTATTATGTGTCTGAGGCTGATTTTGAACAAAAGTCCTCCTGACTTCAGGGTTGGTGCTCTATCCCCTTTACCACCTAGCTGTCCCATGACTTTCTTTAAGACTAAACTAAAATGAAACTTTCTGAAAGTATTTTATATCCTTTTCTTCCCAAACTGTTACCTTCTGAAATTACTTTCCAGTTACTCTATATATCTTGTGTATGGAGCTAGTTATTTCCATGTTGCTTAATTTCATAAAGGTAGCTGGCATACTCTAACAGTTTAATCTAATAGATTACCAAATTGGCCCCTAGGTTAACTATTGCGTCATTCTTCATCACCATGCACCATGACATAAGGCTTACTGCTCAGATGATCAGGGGGAAATTCCCCATGAAAATAAAGAAGAAATGCTCTTCTCTTCACTATAAAATGAATGAACTACTCCTATCCAGATTTTTCAAATGCCCTGGAAAGGGTAATGCCCTAAAAAAAAAAAAGAATATATGCCCTTATATAAAGCCCACTGAAACCCCAAGGAAGCAATCACTGACAGTGCCTAGACTTTTTTACTATCACCATCTCTCAGTTGATTGGTGGAATATTATTCAGTATTCCTGGCTAGAATATGCCAATATAATATAATTAATGCTATTACTAAATTTAAATTACACTTTTAATGTCAATCAAATAATCAAAAGGATACTTTACAGAAAAACAGAAGATCTAGACTAAAAAGGGAAATAACAAAAAAAAAACAAACAACAAAAGCTAGAGAAGAAGGGGTAAAAGACCTTTCTAATCTCTACATTATAGCACCAGTCATCAAAAACTATCTGGTAAAAGTGAAAAATCAGAAACATAGTTCAATGGAACAGATTACATGGGAGATTCAGAAATAAAGGAACTGAATAATCCCCTGTTTAATAAAGTAGAAAGCTATTACTTAAGAAAAAACTCCTTTTATGATAAAAACTGCTAGCTAAACTGGAAAGTCTGATGGAAATCAGGCTGAGGCCAATACTTCTCACGATGTCATTATAAATCTTAAATGGACTTGTAACCTTATTTTCACAGATCATAATATAAAATGAATGAGAAGAGTAGGGTATTATATATCTGTCATAGCTAAGAGGAGAGATGAATTGTTTTTATTTAATAGCATTCTATTTTCCAGTTACATGTAAAGATAGTTTTCAACACTCATTTTTTCACATTACTAAAATAGTCATGCTGTAAAAGAAGACATAAACTCCCACATATAAAGAGAAACCTCAAGAAAAATAAAATGTGAAAACAAAAAGTGGAATTCAGTCTGTATTCAGACACCACCCGTTCTTTATTATAAGTCCATCAGAGAAATTGCTTCAGTGTTTTTTCCGACAGTTGTTAACTGTATTTCCCTTCATCATATTTCTTCCACCTCCATTTACTCTATTCTCTCTTTCCTTTCATCCTGTCCCTCCTCAAAAGTGTGTTTTATCTGACTCCCCTCTCCCACAATCTTCCTTCTCTTCTATTACCTAGCCCTCCCTCTGATACTGTTCCCTTTCTCTGATCCCTTTCCTCTCCTATTTTCCTCTAGGGTAAGATAGATTTCTATACCCAACTGAGTAAGCTTGTAATTTCCTCACTGAGTCACTTATGATGAGAATAAAGGCTCACTCACTCCCCCTCACATTCCACTCTTCTATTCCATTGCAAAAACTTTTTCTTGACTCTTTTAAGTGAAACAATGTATTTTACTTCTCCTTTCCTGTTCTCCCAATGTATTCCTTTATTGCTCATTAACTCCATCTTTTTAATATGTTATACTTTATTATACCTATTTCAAATTCAACTCCCTCCTGTGCCTTGTCTATATATGCTCCTTATAACTGTCCTAATAAATGACAAGGTTCATAGGAGTTATCAGTATCATCTTCCCATGCAGGAATACAAGCAGTTAAACATCATTAAGGCACTCATAATTTGCCCTTCTTGTCCCCTCTCTTTATGCTTGAGTCCTGTACTTGAAAATCAAAATTTATGTTCAGCTCTGGTTGTTTCATCAGGAAAGTTTGCAAGTTCCCTATTTCATTGAATGTTCATCTTTTCTCCTGAAAGAGTATCTTCAGGTTTGCTGGGCAGTTGATTCTTGGTTTTAGTCCAAACTCTTTTGCCTACCAGAATATTGTATTCCAAGCCTTACAAGCTAAATATTGTGTTATCTGGTCTGTAACTCCATGATATTTGAATTGTTTCTTTTTGGATGCATGTAATATTTTCTCTTTGACTTGAGAGCTCTGGAATTTGGCTATAATACTCCTGGGGGTTTTTGGGGGGGGATCTCTTTCAGGAGGAGATTGATGGATTCTCTCAATTTCAATTTTACCCTCTGCTTCTAGGATATCAGGGCAATTTTCCTAGGAGAAATTCGTGAAAAATGAAGTCTAGAATCTTTTTTTGGTCATGATTTTTAGGTAATCCAATTTTGTTTTTTAGGATTTTGCAAGGCAAATGGGGTTAAGTGGCCTGCCCAAGGCCACACAGCTAGGTAATTATTAAGTGTCTGAGCATGGATTTGAACCCAGGTACTCCTGACTCCAGGGCTGGTGCTTTATCCACTGCACCACCTAGCCACCCCAATCCAATAATTTTTTAAATTATCTCTCCTGAATCTGCTTTTCAAGTCAATTCTTTTTCCCATGAGATATCTCACATTTTCTTCTAGTTTTTCATCCTTTTGGTTTTTATTGTTTCTTGATTTCTCACAAAGTCATTAGCTTCCCTTACTCCATTCTACATTTGAAGGAATTATTTTCTTCAGAGTGCCTTTGTATATCCTTTTTTCATCTGGTCAATTTTGCTTTTTAAGGCATTCTTCTCCTCATTGGCTTTTGAACTGCTTTTTTCCCATTTGATCCAAACCGGTTTTGGAGATGTTATTTTCTTTTCTTTTTTTTTTTTTTAGATTTTTTTTTCAAGGCAATGGGGTTAAGTGGTGTGCCCAAGGCCACCCGGCTAGGTAATTATTAAATGTCTGAGGTTGGATTTGAACCCAGGTACTCCTGACTCCAAGGCCAGTGCTCTATTCACTGCACCACCTAGCCGCCCTGAGATGTTATTTTCTTCAGTATTTTTTTGTATTTCCTTCATCAATCTGTTGACTTGGCTTTCATGATTTTCACACATCACTCTCATTTCTCTTCCCAATTTTTCTTCTACCTCCCTTACTTGATTTTCAAAATCTTTTTTAAGCTCTTTCCCAGCCTGAGACCAATTCATTTTCCTTAGTCTTTGGAAACAGAGACTTTGACTTTGTTATGAGTCTTTATTCTGATATTACATGGTCAGATTTTTTTCTTCTGTTGTTTGTTCATTTCCCAAATCTATGACTTGATTTCATCACTTTATTAAGATGGGGCTCTGCTTCTTGAGTGGAGGATGCACTGTCCCAAGTTTTTGAGGGTTTTTGCAGTTATTTTTAGGTATATGCACCCTCTCCCCTCCCCTCATATCAATTCCTTCAAGGTCTTATGAGGGGCTTTGACTGTTCTCCTGTCCTGTGTTCTGGTCTATGTATTACCACAAGCACTTCCCTCTGCCCTGAATCATAAGGAGGAGCTCCTTTTCCTGAAACTGGGACCCTAGAATGTGACCTGGGATCTGAGTTTGGGTGAAGCCACAGCATCCTGCCTCAGGGATAAAAAAGAGCCCTCTGCAATTTCCTCGACTCCCTTACCTTCTGTAGGTTGAGTGCTCTGGAAGTAGCTTCCAGGTGGTTCCCCAGGCCTGCTTCTGGTTCCTGGGGCTGGAGCTGCACTGATTCTTGTACTTGACTGGGCTCTTCTTTCACTCGGTGCAACAGAATTTTCCTGCTGATCTTCAAAACTATCCTTGGCAATCATTGGGCTAAGAGGTCTGGACCCAGGTGTCTGGAGGGACTCAGACATTCCACAGGCTGTTCCTAGATGGTTGTTATGGAATGACCAGGCTGTGAGCCCTTTCTAACCTCAGTGTTATAGATCTTTCCTGCCAGTCTTCCAAGTTGTGTCAGACTAGAAAATTGTTTCACTCTGTCTTTTTGTAGGTTCTGTTACTCCATAATTTGGTCAGACTCATTACTTAAATGTATTTGGAATGGTCTAGGGAAAGCTTAGGAAATTCCTGCCTTTACTCTGCGAACTTGGCTCTGCCCCTCTAGGAGATATATTTTCATCTAATCAAGGGGTAGGGATAGAGGTAATTACAAAACATATAACAAATAACCTTTTGTATTCAAATTGTACCTTGTTCAAATCCTCCTTACCATCACCACCCCCTTCCTAAAAGGTATAATAGTTTATAAGTAGCCAGTGTAAAGGAGCAATATCAGGAAATAAGAATGCAAAGTCTTATATAAAGAATTCCAGAGATCAAAGGATAATAATTAACCTCTTGTATCATATATTAGTCAAAATCCACATTCTGATAATTTGTGCCCCATCAATGCTATTGTCAGGGTTCTGGTCCTCTGATATGTAAATTGCAGATTAGTCCCAGATTTTCACAGATCCAGACCAGCAGAACATCAGAGGTGCTGATAGCTTTGAGATAGTATGAATGTGTTATCTTTAAAGTTTAAAATTTGAGATGATTTGGATATGTTAATAAACTAATCTCATGGCAGGAAGCAGAAATAAGAGTTAGTCTATTACCTTCAAAACCCTATAAAAATGAGACTTTAAATTCCTTCTTCCTGATAGCGAACACATAGAATTCATTTCCCAAGTATTCATGCTAACAGTGGAAACAGATTTTTATAAATTCATAGGTGGTTTATAAAGAATAGGTAACAAATGGAAGATAAGACTTTTTTGAATTTGTCCCTAACCTTTGAGATGAACATCTTATGGGGGTAATTATTATGTTCTTTCATAATACCCAATGATGATACTATAAATAAATAGAGTCTAGTTTGAATGAATCTCTGTATTGTTATATAATTTTACACTTAAAACTATATAATGCAATAATTATAATGTATAAATAACAGTAAATGTAATCTAAATAATTATACAAAGTAATCAATAACTTTGAAATGAAAATTTAAATAGTTTAAAATATTTATTTGCCAGATTGGCACCCATTATGGATAAAAACTATGAAAAATGATGAAGGACATTCTCATCTGTGACATTCTCACTTTTGTTTTAGTTTTTGCAAGGCAATGGGGTTAAGTGGCTTGCCCAAGGTCACACAGCTAGGTAATTATTAAGTGTCTGAGGTGAGATTTGAAGTAAGGTACTCCTGACTCCAGGGTCAATGCTTTATCCACTTTATCCACCTAGCCACCCCCTTGAGATATTTTTCTATACTTTATACCTTCAGTAATAATATTGTATATAAAGTTCTTTTGGGAGAACTGACAATACTAAATCCAAGATGCTACTTATTTACTTAGAAGTTAAATCAATGATCGCATATCTAAAAATGCCAATGCTTCACCATCACTTACTAGAGTGTTTTTCCATCTTTCTACTTGATATAAAGTCTAGATTTGGCAAACTCTATTATATAGAAAAGCAACAGGAAATTTCCTGGTGAATGCTAGAAAAAAAGAAGTGACTTTTGTATTTCATTTAAAAGTGATTATAAATGACTAAAATTAATTTGAAGGATACTAATTTTTCCTTTAGCTTTGAAAATAATGAATTTGGCAAAACCAAAGAATAAAATCATAATGATGATCTTAGTCCTTCATTCTTGAAAACCATGATATCAAGGAGGTGATTCCATTACAAGCATTTGAATTGTATTTGAGTGAGGAAGTGCTGTGCTAAGTTTCCAACCTTCCTCCTCCAGAGTCATCTGGGTCCAGTGGTCAGATATGAATTAGAAATCCTAGAGATGGCCCTGAATCCAAAGCAATCATGGTTGAAAGACTTGCCTTAGGTCACACAGCTAGTGTCAAGAGTCTGAGGCTGCTTTGAAAGCCCTTGCTCCTGACCCCAAGGCCAGTGTGCCTCCTTAAAACCATATTATATGAAACTAAAACAAAACTATGTGAAAAAATAACACTATTATAGTTTTTAGAAACAACAAATAGAAATCATACAATTACTAGAGAATGTTTTGTTCAAGCAACTTTTCCAGAATTATCCCAGATAAATGAAACTGTACTATACCTTAAAATTATGTGTATAACTTTTTTGTCCATCTGGTATTGTTTTGGTATTTTATAGATCATCTGCTTTTGTTCTTTTTTACGTCTCTTTATAAAAAGACTACTTGGACTAACAGGTGGTAAAAACAAGTTGGAAAGTGCATAGGCAAGTCTACGTCCAGTGTATCTGAAGAAAGATGGGTTCCTTGGAGCTTTTATAGTCGAAGAAATGAAAGGATTTATAGTGTTATTTAGTTCAGCCTATTGAAAAAGAAGGGGGAAAAATGAGATAGACATCAGTGGTATGATTTGAACCAATTTAATAATTAAAGAAATTATCAAGAACTATAATCCAGAGAGAAAAGGGAGAAAGGGATTTAAAATATGAGATATATATATGTACATATATATATATATATGTTAATGAAAGCAACATTCTTGAGTTGATAGAGAGCTAGATTCAGAGTTAGAGAACTTGTCTTTGCCATTTATTAATTATGACCTTGAGGCAAATTACTTAATCTCTCTGAATCTCAGTTTCTTCAACTGTGAAAAGAGGAGTTTGAATTAGATAATCAGAATGTTCCTTTCAACTTTTATCTAAAATCATGTGATCTTTACTACTTATAAGTAATACATATGATCTATGTATAAATTTATACAAATATGCACATAATTATATAAATATAGATATTTATATATTATGTACGCACACATTTCTTTTAATCTGCAAACCTGTATAATTCTGGCCTCCTCTAAACATGAATGCATATAACAGATATGCTTAGATTATATGTTATGGATATAAATATATAATCTGAATATTATGCAAATATAAGAGATATCCTTTGATTTTAAATTAAATGCTGGAAGAGACCTTAAGGATTTTATATACATATATATATAATAGTTAATAAATGTATGTACATATGCATATATCTATATACAGCTATACATTTTGTATGGAGTATATGTAAACAGACTATATGAAACTAAAAACAAATGACATTATTATAGTTTATTAAAAATAGAAATTATGCATTTAATAGACAATAATTCTTTTTCTTCAAGGACTTTTACTAGAACTATTCCAGATAAATGAAGTTAAAAATAGGAAAAATATTATGAATCCTTTAGTATAGGTGACTTTTGAATGGAGAAATTGCTTCTATCAGTGTAGGTTGGGCATGTTCTCTCTCTCTTTCTCTCTCTCTCTCTCTCACACACACACACACACACACACATATGCACTTACATACATACCCATGTCAAGATCTAGGTGTTGAGAGGAAGTCCATGAAATGAGATCATCTTAACTGATGCAAATGGGCAGCTATCCTTCGATTTAAAATATTAGAGAGTTGCCTGAGGACACTTGAATGCCAAGTGATTTATTCAGGGTCACAAAGCTAATGTGTCAAAGTATATAATTGTATTCATGGCTTTCTGACTCCAACTTCAGCTCTACTACTCCATCCTCATACCTTCCTGATCTTATATGATAAATGAGACAATGTGTAGTACATACTACAATATGATACAAGTGAACTATTTATATGTATGTTGTGTTTATGATTCTAATATATGTATATAAAGTTAAAAAATATGTCATGTATCAAATTAGTATTGTCTTTTTTTAGTTGTGTCCAACTTTTTGTGGTTCCAGCATAGTATTCTTGGGAAAGATAACAGAGTGATTTGCCATTTCATTCTCTAGGGTCCCATTTTACAGTTGAAGAACTTGAGACAAACAAAGGTTAGGTTAAGTGACTTGCTCAGGGTCACTCAGCTATTATGGGTCTACTAGATTAGAACTAAGGTCCTTCTGACTCCAGGACCAGGATGCTATATATTACCACCTAGTAGCCCTACATATCAAATTGTAAACACACACACACACACACACAAACACATATGATATTTAGCATGATATATAATTTGAATAAACAAAAAAATCCTGACTTTGTCTTAACAAATATAAATACTATAAACTTTTTGAAATCTAAGAACCACCAAGGTAACTTCAAGCTCTAAATCTGTGATCTGACATATCTATTATGATGAATCAACATATTGTCATGTTTCTTTAATTCTTTATCAACTCAACAGATCTGAATGAATCAGATTATACATTTGTTCAAGAATTCAAACTTTCTTTGGCATTGCCCTTCTTTAGGATTAAAATGTAAACAGATATTTTCTAATCTAGGGGCCACTGTTTTTCAAATTTGCAGGCATATTGAGTACAGCACTTTTACAGCATCATCTTTTAAGATTTTAAATAGCTCAGTTGAAATTCCATCACTTTCACAAGCCTTATTGTTAGCAATGCTTCATAAGGCCCACTTGACTTCATTCTATAGGATTTGCACTAGAGTTTATTAATGCTTTCTCCAGAGGTGAATAGAATGTTTCATCATGAATTGTAATTGTCTTGAATTTTTGTATTTATCAAAGTAACTAAGTCTTTCACAGTTGATCATCATTACAATATTGCTCTTACTGTTCTGTTCACCTCACTCTCTATCATTTCATATATGTTTTACTAAGGATTTTCTGAATCATTATCTTTTTTATATCCCAATAGTATTCAAGCATCCATATGTGCCATAACTTGTTCAATCATTCCCCAATTGATGGCATCCCCTCAGTTTACATTTTACTATCACAAAAAATTGATATACTTTTGTATATATTGGTCCTTTCTCATTTTCTTTGGAAATAGACCTAGTAGTGATATTGCTGGGTCAAACAAAGCTTATGTATTGTTTTACAGCCCTTTGGGTATAGTTCCAAATTCTCCAGAATGGCTAGACCAGTTCACATCAACAATTTCTTGGTGTACCTATTTTACCTTATCCCTTCCAACATTTTTCATTTCTGATAGGTGTGAGGTGGTACCTCAGAGTAATTTTAATTTACCTTTTTCTAATCAATATTGATTTAGAGCATTTCTGCATATGACAATAAATAGGTCTGATATCTTCATCTGAAAAATACCTGTTCTTATCCTTTGACTGCATATTAATTTTATGATGGTTCTTACTTTAATAAATATGAATCAGTTGCCTATTTATTTGTGAAAAGTGACATCTCTCAGATAAATATGCAATATTTTCTTACATTACTTTATTTTCTAAGGTGCATTTTATCAAGATCAGATTTCCTTGATTATCTCTTTTAATCAACTCTATTTTTACTTTTACTTTATCTGAAATTATGATTGCTACCTCTGTCTTTTTTTTACTTCAACTAAAGCATAATAAATTCTTCTCCATTTCATGTCCTTATTTTAACTATGTGTGTCTGTTTCAAGGGTATCTCTTATAAATATCATAATGTTGGATTCTAGTTTCTAATCCATTCTGCAATCTGCTTTTGTTTTTTTTTAAAAAAGCGAACTCATCCTATTCACATTCAAAGTTATAATTATTGTGGATTTCCTTCAACCTCTTTTCTTTTATTTATCCTCTCCTTTTTTCCCTTTCTTCCTCAAAAGTATATGTAGGATTGGGCAGTGGAGAGGGAAGATGGTAGAGAAAGGTGGAGGACTTACCTGAGCTCTCTCCTCAAGCAGTCTAAAAACCTTTACATGTTGGATTTAAACAAGTTCTGGAGCAGCAGGACCCACAAAAGGACACAGTAAAACTATTTTTCTAGCCCATGTCAACTTAAAATATCAGTAAGAAAAATCTGTTGCACCAGAGTGAGAGTGAAGTACTCAGGCCATGACCAGCCCTGGAAAATCAGCCATAGGGGCATATGGTGATTTTTGCACTGCTCAGTTCATAGGAAGTAAGGAGTAGGGTCAGACATCTTGTCAGAAGTATATTACAAAGGATCCCTTTTCTGGCACTAGAGTCAGGACTCTTGCCCTGCTAATGGGTCAAAGTCCTGGGTTTCAGTCTCAGGGTCATAAGGAGTACCAACACACCAGAGCTTGCAGTCACCAACAGTGTATTGGGACCCTGATCACATTTCAGGGTTCCCTTTATCATTTTTTTAAATCTCAATAGTACTCAATCACCCTCATGAACCATAACTTGTTCAGTTATTCCCCAATTGATGGAATCGCCTCAGCTTCCATTTTTCTATTACAAAATATTGCTATACTTTTGTATAATAGGCTCCTTTTATTTTATTTGGGATATAGACCTAGTAGTGGAATTGCTGGATTCATTTCAAGGTGAAAAAATAGTATTTTTGGTAGTCTGGAAGACTGGTCAGCCCAGTAGAATATACTTTTCCCCAGGACCTTTAAAGAATAGAAAATTTATAGTCTCCAGAATTATCTCAGAAAACAAAAATTTTGAAGCTTGGGACAACAATCCTTCCAATCCAGAAACAGAACTTAACATAAAGATAAAAGTCAAGAAATAGACTGGAAAATGTATAACCAGTAGAAAAAATCCTGATTATAGAAACTTACTATGTTGATAAGGAATATCAAAACATAAACTCAGAAGAAGACAACAAAGTTAAAACTGCTACTACTTTGTCTAATTACTACACTAGTCTGAGCAGAGGCTTTGGATACAGAATTGAGTCGGAGTAGCCCAACATGTCCCTCATCAAAGAACTGGTAAATGGCTGATGGTTCCAGTCAACCAGACAGCAACAGTACACTAGGCCCATCTCTGTTTAACTGCATGTCTCATTTTCAATCTGTTCTGGATCTTCCCTGCTCCAGAGTCAGAATAACATAATTGCTAGCTCACTTCTTTTTCTATTCTTTGTTGATACATAGTAGTAAGTTCTATAACAATTCCTGTGTTGGAAGCTTCTGAGCATACCTCTGTAATTACACTCCCTCCCAAGTGACTTCTGGCTATTTTCCTGTTCTGAGTTGGACTGGAAAAAAAAAAAACACTTTCTATGATCTCTCCTTAGATTTTGCAATTATCCCTTTTCTGATGTTCTTCCTCTTACTTTGTGAGAAAGAGGTAGACTGTATTATATTCTCCTCTGCCATATTTTTTTAGTTTACTCTATTCTTATTTTCACTATTATTTAAAAATAGTACTAGAAAGACCTGCAATATGAGACAAAAATGGCTGAAGGGAGGCAAAATTATCTAGAGAATCAATAAAAATCGTCCAGAGAAGAAAGTTTTAGAAAGTTACTAAGACACAAAATGTATTGATATGAATAACTGACATTTCTCTATATTATTAGCAAAATCTTCCAGGTGGAAAAGGAAAGGAAATTCCATTTAAGAGAGTGAAAAAAATGAAATATCTGGGAGATAATTTTGGAGACACATAGAACTTATCTAAATACAATTTAACATATTTCCCCCACAGGAATAAAGAAAGAAAGAAAGAAAAATGCATATTCATGGCTGAGCTATACCATTATGGTGAAAATCATGATATTAAAATTAATCTACAGATTTAACATTATCTAAATATATTTGCCAGGGATAGTCTTTGGAATTTTTGAGAGTATTACTCAGCAATTTATTTCTGACTTAAAGTCTTATGAGTTATCTGACTACTAAGAGTGACTTATCTAAGGTAACAGCTGCAAATTTTAGGGATAATATTTCAATCCAGGTCTTTCTGACTCTGAGGCTTTTAACCATTATGTTTTATAATACATTGTAACGGAAAGATGCTAAATATAGAATCAGAGTCTCCTAGTTCAAATCCTTACACTTGTGACCTTTATAACCATGAGTAACTTAGATAAGCTATTTGGACATCATTCCCCTCATTTAAAAATGAATACATTAGGGAGATGACTTTAAGGTCTAATATGAGTTTCAAAAATTGAGAAAATTATAATAAAATCCACTTATAAATATACAAGGTCAAGAATATCAATGGATAGAATTGGGATAAAAGTAATAATGAAATACTATTGCATTACAAATATTAATTGTCAATACTATATTATATTGGAAAAGTAGATCTATGGAAAAATTTTTTAAAATGAGACCTAGAGAAAAATGTTGACAGTAGTTTTGTACAAAATTAACCTCTAAAATCAAACTGCAAAGAATAGGATTATTTATTTCATAAGAACTTCTTTTTTTTTTTGGTAGGTTTTTGCAAGGCAAATGGGATTAAGTGGCTTGCCCAAGGCTACACAGCTAGATAGTTATTAAGTGTCTGAGACCAGATTTGAACCCATGTACTCCTGACTCCAGGGCCGATGCTTTATCTGCTGCACCACCTAGTTGCCCCATCATAAGAACTTCTAATTGGGACAGTTAGGTGGCAAAGTGGATAGAACAATGTCCCTGGAGTTAGAGGACCTGCATTCAAATCTACCCTTAGACACTTGCCAGCTATGTGATCCTGAGCAAGTCACTTGACCATGATTCCCTTTATAGCAATTATAACAATGAAAGAAGCACTGAGGAAGACTGGAGTCTACTTTGGCAGAGAGTAGATTTAAGTTAAAAATCTAACACCATAAAGCAATAAGAAATTTAATTATGAAAAAATAACATATAAAATTCTTAGCAGAGAATGGATGCTTATACTTTTCAGAGGTTAGTCATAGGAAGAATTTATAACCAGATACAACAAAGAAGAAATAAAAAGCAAAACAGAAATATCTTTTTATATAAAATTTGAAAGTTTTAAGACAAATAGAATCAATGAAGTTGGAAAGAGAAGAAAACATATGAATGGGGAAATCTGACTACATCTAAAAACAAAAGCATTATAATGTAAAGGGAATTGATGCACCTTTATAAGACTTTATCAAAGAAAAGCAAATGATTAAAGAATATTTTTAAACTTTACAAAACAAATAATGCAAATTACTAAAAACAATTAAAATTTGCTTAAAAGCATTAATATGCAAGAAAAGGGCATTTAAAAATTGCTGAAATGGAATTCATCAAATTGGCAAGAATAGTAAAGGAGGGAATATTTCATTGTCAGGGAATGGAGTTACAGGTACTCTAATATACTAATAATGGAATTGTGAACTGATTCAATCATTCCAGAAAACATTTTGGAATCATTCAAGAAAGGTTAATAAATTATTCATTCTTTTTTGACCCACACTTTTTGATACTATTATAACTGAATTTGGTAAGGAAATTACTGACAAAAAGAAAAGACATGTCATCACAAAAAATATGTATAAAAGCATTATTCATGATAGTAAAATGTTGAAAACAAAACAATTTATGGTTATAATAATTGTAAGTAATGAACATATCAATTGTCAAAAATTTAGGCACATATCTTTTTGTAATAACAGCAAGTTTGAAATAATAATAATTATTATTATAAATATATATATGTGTGTATATATATATATATATATATATATATATATATATATATATATATAAAACCAAATAACATGCAGAAAGCTACAAATTAGAAGGTGACATTCTGTATAAATTATAGTGGTTAACTTTTTGGTAGAATGCAGTTTCTATATCTAGTTTCTGTGGGATAATGTTGTGATAGAGGAGGACAGGAAGAAAAAAGAAGAGGAAAACTGAATTGAAAATTTGGAGGAATTTGGACATGTGATGGACATGGGAGCTAGACATTAGGTTTGGGGAAGAGAAATTTGGCAAAATAGAACAAATTAAGGAAAATTTTAGGAATAATCTGTTACAGATTTCATATCCCATGTTTATGGAAAAAGATTAAAGGTAAGGAAAAAAATGGTCTATTTCTGATATTTGGTGATCTCTGTTTTTCCCCCCATCTTAAAAAGCAAGAAAAACATTTTAAATTGTATTTTATCTCAGATTTTCTAGATATTGCTCCATGTGAGCTTACAAATATTAATGTAATTATTTAATTCACAATATTACATCAAGAATGGTCTATTGAAATAATGAGCTATACTTAATGAAATGGTATAGTAAAAGGCACAAATGACTTTTCTACTTATCAACATATAGGAACTATTTAGTCACATTCAGACTTCTAAGAAATATAGCATAATAATAAATGCAGCAATTATATAACAATCAGACAAAGCCAAGCCAAGATTAATTTATATCTCAGAGAAACCCAATATAACAAATTAAAATTATATTTCCAATGAATGAAAATAAAATTAAAAATGCAAACAAAAATGGTTTTTGGAATGGGAAGTTGATTCATGTCTGAAAAAAAACTGACAGCAGAAACTTGAAATTTTCTGAGAAGCTTCCCAATGCTCATAATTCTCCCAAGTCTGCTTGCCTAAAGAACCATTCATTTGATTTCTAAGGGTAGATGAGATGGTTTTCAGATTCATCATCACAAAAATCAGTTTGGGAAGGAAAAGATGCTCCTTCCAAGTTTCTGACAAAATAGTTAGTTTACAAATACAAAATGTTTACTAGGTTATTTATAGAAAACAATTTCTAATATACATATTATAAGCCAGAAAAAAGTATTTTTGTTATTGTTCAATTATGTCAGGACTCCTCATGATGTGAGTCTAAAACAATGGTATTTTATAGAATAGAAAGCTGAACATTTGGTCATTCAATAAAATCTAATACAAAGATAAATAAAGATCAATGACTTAAAGTTATGGTCACTAACTTCTCTACTTTTTAATCATGTACCATTCTTAGTAAAAAATTTTGAGTAATACTTCCAACATATGTATGTTTATTTCTTTATACAATGTATGCTAATGTGCATATTATAAATCATACTTAAAATAGAAAAAATAAATAAACATTCTTTAATTTTAACAAAAATATCAGAAATCTTTTAAAAAATCTTTTTAAAATTCATTAGTAATAATAATGGGAGAAAAGTATTTGCATGTGATCACTTATTTCATATTTATAAAGCTTACTCCCTTGAAAAAACTCCTGGAATCATTGCAGGTCAGTTTTTTCTCTAGAACCTAAAATTTTAAAGAATAATCTAGAGAGGTTATGAGCAAGGATGACAAAGAGGTAGGTACCTCAGAGGAAAGGGCTAGCAAAATCAGTCGGAGTTCATTTATCAGTGAGGAAATCATACTGTTCTCTGACCCAGGAATGTAAGAAAAGCCATTTTAATTCACAGTTTACTGCAAAAAGTTACAGTTAATCATAGACTTCTTTAAGGAAGCAGTAAGGTAAAGTAAATTTTTGGTAGAGATGACAAAACTAAGAAAAGAGGAGAATTCAGCTGCAAAGTTAGGTTTGACCACTGGGGCTGGAAAGAACAATTAAGTCAGACAGTTAAGAAGGCAGAAAGGATGAGGGAAGAAGAAAAGATGGGAATAGCCACAAGATAGTAGTTGGGGCTAAGATCAGTAGAGATGCTGCACATGGCAGAGAAGGGGGAGAGCTTTTAAGGAAATCAGTCCCCCATCTGTGCTAGGAAAAATCAGTGGCTATGAGTGGGGTCAGGCATATATCTGCACATTTAGGGTCAGGCATACACCTTGGCAGGCTACATATCAGAGGGTGAAGGGGGAGGGGTAAGGGGCTGAGGTTCCTCTCAGTGTTTACATTTCAGAAGAGACTGAACAATGGGGGAAGAAGTCATAAGTCCATAAAAATGCCAGAGAAGCATAGATAACAATTTCTAAATATTGCAGGAAAAGTTAGATGAATATTTCCCTAATATTTCACTTTCAACAATTACATGATTTCCCCAATAGAATACAGTCATTAAGGATTAGAGGAGAGATTTAAACCTATCTTCTCAGTCAGCTTCTTAACTCAAAGCTCCACTGTCATGTGTAGCAGCCCAATATTCTTAAACTGTTTATATGTTAGATTGTTTATAAAATGCTTATAAAGTGTTTATAAGAGATGAAAACCATATCTCACAAGATATATATTATCCAAAAGGGAAATTTCCTCATTGACTGCATTTATAAAATCAAAGTACCATTTTTTTAATCCTCTCCAATATTTTGCAAAAGATTTTGTTGAAATTTGGCAAATAATGTTCTAATGTCAAAAGTTTTTTTTGGAAGGTATTCAGAAAATGCTGACTGTCTTATATTTTTAACTTAAAAATATTCACTCAAAATTATTTAAATGGTTTAGAAAATTATAATTGAAAAATTACAAGTTTTTAAAGTGTACATTTATGAAAATTTTTATAATTGATATTTAAATTTTTTCCACCAAAAGGGGAGGGGGAAGTTAGTTTCTAAATATTTTGCCAAATTGTGATTATGTCATTATAGGAGTTTGTTAGTAAATGTTTAACAACTGATTCTCGGGGGGGGTACATATGATGTACTTTAAAGTTTAGTCACCCTCTTAACATTTTATTCATCAGTTTCTTAAGTCTATGTCATTAAAAAAACAATTGGTTAGACCCTAAATTATACTGTTATTCTGTAAATGTCTGATTTAATACTCAGGCAACAAGTTCATACTGGCTCCAACACAACTGTGCTTCCTTCTATCAATAGCTAATGAATCCAAAAGCTCAAGATAGAAGTTAGGTGGGATTCATCATTAATAGTAATGAATGTAGTTCAAATGATCTTTATAATTCCAAGTTTGAATAATCTGATTTCTTCTCAGATCTGATTAAATAGATCATTTTTGTTTTTATGTCACAAGTGAGTTGCTAGGTATATCAGTGGATAGAGCTCTATGTCTACAGTCAGTAAGATTTGAATTAAATTTGGCCCCCAACACTTACTAGTCTGGCTATATCTAGACAAGTCCTTTAACCCTGTTGGCCTTGGTTTCTTTATCTGAAAAACAGAATACCACCTACCTCCCTGTTGTTTCAATTGAAATTTTATTTTACTTTTTCCAATTACTTGCAATGGTAGTTTTTTTCAACATTTATCCATTTGCAAATTTATGAGTTCCACTCCTTCTTCTCCCCTCCCCATGGAGGTGAACAATCTGGTAAAAGCTGTACATGTACAACAGATTTTCATATTAGTCATGCTGTGAAAGAGGAATTAGAACTAAGGGAAAGGAAAATACATGAGAAAAAAAGAAAAAGAAAAAAAACATAAAAGAAATCCCCCCCCCCATAAGGATGGCATTGTCCATAGCAGATCTCTCAGGGTTGTCCTTGATCTCTAAAGTGCTGAGAACTGCATCCATCATAGTTGATCATCTCATAATGTTGCTGTTAATGTGTATAATTTTCTCTTCACAGAGAGCATCTGTTCATGCAGGCCTTTCCATGTTTCTCTAACGTCCAATTGCTCATGATTTCTTATAGAACAATATTCATAAACCATAACTTGTTCAACTATTCCCCTATTGATGGGTATCTTCTCAGTTTCCAGTTCTTTGCTCCTACAAAGCAACCTGCTATAAATATTTTTGAATATGTGAGACTTTTCCTGTTTTTATGATTTCTTTGCAATATAGACCAAGTATTGGTATTGTTGGATTGAAGGGTATGAACAGTTTTATTGTTCTTTGGGTATAGGTCCAGATTGTTCTCAAGAATGAGTAATCAGTTTACAATTCCACCAGTAGTGCATCAGTGTCTGAATTTTTCCACATCCTCTCCAACAATGATCATTTTCCCTTTTTCTCATCTTAAACAATCTGATCCTGTCTCCCTGATGTGAGGATGATAGTTATAAAGTTCTTAGCACAGTATCTGGTAAATAGTAAGCACCATATAAATGTGAGCTATTATTATTGTTTTGTGAATGTTTACTGTGTGGTTTGTACCAAGACAAACAAGTTTGGGTGTGCCATTTTCTTGTTGTTCACTTACGCCTCCATTTTATTTCCATTCTTTATGTTTTTTGCTGCAAACTTTTTTTTTTCCTTCTTGCTTCTTTCTTTCTTTTTCCAACTACATGTAATGGTAGTTTTAACAATCATTTTTTTTAACATTTTTCTCCCTCCCTTTTTCCCTTACCTCACTCTCCTTTCCTTGATAGAGCACAATGTAACATAGACTCTACATCTATAACAATGCTAAACAAAGATACATATTATTCATGTGAAGGAAGAATCACATCCAAATGGAAGAGGAAATAATTTAGAGAGAAGAAATAAACATAATTCATAAGACAACTTTTTTTAAATTGAAAATAGTAAACTTTGGCTTGCTTATTTAACTCCACAGTTCCTTCTCTGGATAAGGATGGCATTTTCCATCACAAGTCTTTTGATTTTGTGTTTAATTATTGTATTGCAAAAATAATCAAGTCCATCATAATTGATCATCAGCCCATGTTGCTGGCAGTGAGTGTAATGTTTTTCTGGTTCTACTCACTTCACTCACTTACTGCAATCTTTTTAAACCACTTGTCCATTTTGTTATAGTTGATATAATGAAAATTAGACAATCTACCTTTTAAATACACTAACTGGGCACATCAAAAATTTTCAGTATAGTAAAAGTGAACAAACAAATGAGGATTCCAGTGCTAACCCTTTCACATTGTGGGACATCATCCTTTCCTTGAGATACTATCAGTTAAGAACAAACCCCAACATCAGAAAAAGGTTTTAGAAGAATTTTAACCAGTCATTTGACAGAGGGGAGAGAGTTTGAAATAGATATGTCTGTGAGGTATATATAATTTAGAGCTCAGACAGGAAGATCAGCACACTAAATGCATGAGAGCAGTTGCCAGAAATGGGAAGTTTCCCAGGTAAGATTGCTTGAGTTGTCTATCAGCAGGTAAATAAAAAATATTCCATCCAATTAGGGAAATCAAAAATAGAGGATTTTGGTGGATTCAGAACAAGACTTGGATAGCATTTAAAAATTCCCTTAAGCCATGGCTTCCCCAAATTGTCTCTGACATTAGTCTGACCTCTACTGCAAACTTTGGGTTACATATTTTTTTTCCTAGCCTCAAACAATACTAATAAATAATAAGGTGTCTCTCTATAGGAACTTTTTAAACCCCTACTTTCTCATAGTAATGGAAGCATAATTACAGAATAGAGTTAGGTTAAGTATCAAAGTTCATTAAAATAACCCACATCATTGGAGATATTCTCTTGACACTTTAGATTGTCTCGAGCTTGATAATATTCAAAGGAATAAATTGAGTAAGTCTCAATGCTTAAACTTCTACTGGGAGTGTAAGTAACTGGGTAACAGTGCACTACACAATATAGGGAGATTACCCAGGCATTGAAAACAACTGTAGAAAAGAAGGCATATAGCCATGAATATAACATATAATATAATGATAATGTTGTACTTCCTTCAATGTAACAAAAGCATAAAACAAAATCAGTTAAGCAAAATCATAATCTCATGCATCCCCTGAGACAAACTTTCTTAAACAGATTCTATAAGTAAACTAAGTCACATAACACATTAAATTACATTTAGAGGTTCACAATGTACAACAGACTGAGTGGGGGAGATTTACATATCACCAAGATAACCAAGAAAACAAAGCAGTTCTAACAAATAACAGTTATTTTGGAAAGTGACACTTCCTATTGACTTCTATTTGAGGAATATAAAATAATTAGCATTATTTTTTCATAAATCAGGTTTTGGTCAAGCAGGATTACTATTAACAGAAGCCAGAGTTTTAATTAATGAAGGCTGCAGAAGTTATCATCCAGGACACATGAAAAATAAATAAAATGAATTTGAGCTTATCCCTCTAGGAGGCAAACATACTCACCAGGAAACATCAAAGCAAGAGAGAAACTATGATCATCAATATTAAATACCACAAAGTCTTCTTGTTCCTGATAATAACTTCAAACAACCATTTAAATCAGTATCACTTATCCTAAGTCCCAGATTTTTGAGTACCAGATATATAATCATATACATAGCTTTTTTATCCTTATGATAGATTCCTCTTGGTCTAGTCAATTGGTTCTTTAGGTTTTGATGCTAAAATCTAAAATTCAGCTCTTATTAGCAACAGAGCTATAAGATCATCAAATTAGGAACCAATAATTCACCTAGGAGTTCAGAAAATTTATTGCTCTTTCTATCTTTACCTGAACTCTGTGTGTAATATGGATAATGCTAAATACAGGTTGAAGGAAGAATATTTTTAAAAGATGGATAGGGGTTTGACTTGTTAATGAGTCCTTCTCAATATTATGAAACAGGAAAAAACTCCCTTAACTTAAAATTTTCTTTACACAATTGTTAATTTAATTTTATATGTAAAAGCATTAATCCAATTTTGAGAACTTCTTACTAAAACATACTTAAAGTCTTGGTCCTATCTGATTCCAGGTAAGATTAATTAATTAACTTTTATTTTTGGAAAACCTAATTGTGCAGCAAAGTTCTTTGGCATCTTAGCCAAGCTCAGATCAGAGAGGAAAATAATCTGTTCAGAAAGAAAAGAGAACAATGAGAAAACTGAGTCAAGAGACTCCTATATTAGATTATCTCTTCTTCTGAAGCAGCTCTCAAACTAGACCCTCTTTGGGCAACACCTTTGAATGGTGGATTTTTGTCTTAATGACAATTTGTAAGAATCATATTTGAAATCAAAACTCAGAAAAATATCAAATTACAGTCCCAACAGATTTCACTTCAAATAGTACATTCCACTAATCATAACTTAGGGTTAAGTTATTGCTATTATTACATTATTGTCATAAAAAGAAGTAATATAAGGTCTTATCTTATTCATCCTATTCAATTGAAATCCATTCTGGAGCAGGAATCAATCAATAATAGCCACATTCTGAAATTGTAAACATTCGATGAACATGTTCATTCAAAAACTGAGACAAATGCTGGCTACTTGCTGTAAGCCTCCAGACTAACAGATATTCATATTGCCTAGGAAAATTCTTAGGTAAATATAAAATCTTTAAAACTAGAGTTGGTACTAACCTCTCTAAAAGATGAAACTTCAATATATACTACTCAGGTACAATTTCGTTATTTTGATAATAATAATGCTTGTCAGTCATTCTTGAAGAAGACCGTGCCATCCAAGGAGGTGATGTCATGACAAGTACATGAAGTGAATCTGAGTGAGGGGATGCTGTGCTAAGTCACCAGCCTCACTTTCTTCTCCAGAGCCATCTGTATGCAGTGGTCAGATATAAATCAGGATGACAGGAGATGGAAATTATTTTCATACTTAATGACTAAGTAACCTTTCAGATATGTCACTTAAAAAATAAACAAGTCCTTATGATTTACAAGTTATGAAGAGGTTCTAATTTCTCATCAGACCAATATGGCTGATAAGATTATGTGATCCTGCCCAAATACAATATCCCAAGGAACCTAATAGAGGATACTTTAAGAAGTCTGTGGAACTTCTCACTCCCCTGCACCTCCAGTCTTCCAAAAATAAGTTACTATTATCCATTTTAAAGCAAAATCAAAATATATGTAATGAAATACTTAACAGTTTTCAAGCTGGGTGATCACATTTTTAACTGTTCAATTCATATTCTAATGGCATTAATTAAATAGTTGGCACATTAAATACTTAACAGTTTTCAAATATTGTGATCATATTTTATAACAACTCAATTTATAACTTAATGACATTATGAAAGAAATCATTTTTGTCATCAATTTTAAAATTAATGTTGTTTCTGATATAATTTCTTCAATGATTTATTTCCACATGACTTCAATAGTCTTGTTGTGAGAAGTAAAAATAAACTGTTCTTCCCCCAAAAAATGTATTTCAGTCTGTGTTCGGATACCATCAGCTCTGTCTCTGGGATATACTGCATTTTGTATCATAAGTCCATCAGAGAAGTTGCTTCAATTTTTTTTCCCACAGTTGCTATTATTAACTGTATTTACCTTCATTCTACTGCTTCCCACTCCCATCTATTCTGTTCTCTCCTTTTACCCTGTCCTTACTCAAAAATGTATTGTATCTGACTACTTTTTCCCATGAACTCCCCTCCCATCCCCCTTTCCCCCTTTTCCCATCCCTTCTTTTTCCTCTAGGGCAAGATATATTTCTATACCCTATTAAGTGTCTATGTTATTTCCTCTCTGAGCAATTTCTGATGAGAATGAAGGCTCACTCATTTCCCCTCACCTTTCACTCCTTTCTACTCCATTGCCAAAACTTTTTCTTGACTCTTTTACATGAAATAATTTAGTCCGTCTACTTCTCCTTTCCCTTTCTCCCAGTACATTCCTTTTTTCACCCATTGACTCCATCTTTTTACTATATTATACCATTATTTTCAGCTCCTTCCTATCTTGTCTATCTATCTATCTATCTATCTATCTATCTATCTATCTATCTATCTATCTATCTATCTATCTATCTTCCTTATAACTGCTCCTGTAAATAAGAAGGTTCATGTGAATTATCAGAATCTTCTTCCCATGCTGGAATACATACAGTTCAATATCATTAAATCCCTCATAATTTGCCCTTCCTGTTCACCCTCTCTATGCTTTCCATGAGTCCTGTACTTGAAGATCAAACTTTCTGTTCAATTCTGGTCATTTCAACAGGAAAGTTTGTAAGTTACCTGTTTCACTGAAAGTTCATTTTTTGCCCCCTGAAAGGGAATATTCAGTTTTTCTGGGTAGTTGATTCTCAGATGTAATCCAAGCTCTTTGACCTTCTAGAATATGATATTCCAAGTTCTTATGTAGATGAGCCCTTAATGTAGATGATGTCAAATCCTAACTATAGCTCTACGGCAATTGAATTTTCTCTCTCTGGCTGCTTGTAGTATTTTCTCTTTGACTTGGGGTTTCTGGAATTTGGCTGTATTATTCCTGGGATTTTTTTTTTTGGGGGGGCGATATCTTTCAAGTGGTGATTGGTAGATTTCCTAAATTTCTATTTTACTGCTTCTAGGATCTCAGGTCAAATTTTCTGTTTTATTTCTTTTCTTTTTTTAAGTGATTTGCCCAAAGTCACACAACTAGGTAATTATTAAATGTCCGAGGCTGGATTTGAATTCAGGTCCTCCTGACTCCAGGGCTGGTTCTTTATCCACTGTGCCAACTAGTTGTCCCTCCACTGTGCATTTGGCTGCTCCTGGATTATTTCTTGAAAAATGAAGTATACATTTTTTTCTTGGTCATGACTTTCAGGTAGCCCCCAAAATTTCTAAATTCTCTCTTCTGGATCTGTTTTCCAGGTCAGTTATTTTTCCAATGAGATATTTCACATTTTCTTCTAGTTTTTCATTTTTTGGTTTTATTGTTCCTTAATTTCTCACAAAGTCATTAGTTTCCTTTACCTTCATTCTATATCCAAAAATGTTATATTTTTGAGGGGGGGGGGTTGCAAGGCAAATGCAGTTAAGTGGCTTGCCCAAGGCCACAGAGCTAGGTAATTGTTATTAAGTGTCTGAGGCTGGATTTGAACCCAGGCACTCCTGATTCCAAGGCCAATGCTCTATCCATTGTACCACCTAGCCACCTCAGAAAATGTTATTTTCTTCAGAGAGTTTTTTTAATCCCTTTTTCCTACTGGTCAATTCTGCTTTGTAAGGCATTCTTCTCCTTGTTGACTTGTTGGACTGCTTTTTCCATTTGACCTAAACTGTTTTTTAACTTGCTATTTTAAACAATCACTTTTTTATATCTCCTTCACCAAGCTGCTAACTTGGTTTTCATGATTTTCTCTCATTTCTCTTCTTAGTTTTTCTTCTACCTCCATTACTTGCTTTTCAATCTTTTTTTTTTTTTGAGCACTTCCATAGCCTAAGACCAATTTCTATTTTTCTTGGAGGTGCTGGATACAGAAACTTTGACTTTGTTAATGTGTGTATGTGTATGTGTGTGTGTGTGTGTGTGTGTGTGTGTGTGTGTGTGTTTGTGTGTGTGTGTGTGTGTGTGTATTTTGATCTTCCATGGGACCAAAGTAATTTTCTAGGATCAGATTCTTTCTTCTGTTGTTTATTTCCTCAGTCTATGACCTGATTTACTGCACTTTCACACTTTTGGGGGTTTTATGTACATACCCTTCCAGGGACTCTCTAATTCCTCCAATGACTTATGAGGGTGTCTGGTTGTTCTCCTGTCCTGTACTCTGGTCTATGAATGACCACAGATCCTCCCTTCTGCCCTGGAGCTGTGAGGAGGATCTCTGGTACTCTATGGCAGTATTGGGGCTCAGACTGCAACCTGTATCTGAGTATGGGCAAGCAGCAGTCTTGCCCCAGGGACAGCAAAGAGACCTCTGCACTGCCTCCTCACCCCTTTATTGTCTGTGAGCTGAGCACTTTGAGAGCATCTACTGAGTGACTTCTCAGTTTCCCTGGACTGCCCTGAGGCCTGCACTGGCTCACTCTGGTATGGTAGAATTCTCCTGCCAACCCTCCAAGCCATCCCTAGAAATCCCTGGGTCAAGAGGTCTGGGAAGCACTCCTGCTGTGGTGGCCCCAGGTGCCCCCAGGGACTCAGGTGCCCCAGTGGGCAGTTATTGGGATTCTGGAGCTGGCTTTATCTGGCACAATGTGGCTATCGCCCAGGCTGTGCTATAGCTTCTTCCAATATTGTCCTGTTGGGACAGACCTTTTGTAAGGATCCACCAAGCCCTCTTGGGCTGGAAAATTGCTTCACACAGTCTCTCTGTGAGATTTCCCCCCCTCTAGAATTTGGTTAGAGTCACAATTTTACAGCATCTCAAGTTTTGGGGGGAAGAGTTTTCAGGAATTCCTGACATCATGCTGTCATCTTGACACCCTCTCCCCTACCTCACTAGGACTAATATTATGATTTCTTTAAAATTATTCTAAAAGAAAAATTAGAATCCTAGCAATGACATAAACAACATTATGGAGTTTTAAAATACTGCACAAAAATTTGCAAATCAAATAACGTCAATTCAGTTGAATTCATTTCAGGATACTCTTATATAGAATATAACTTTATCCATTTATCAATTTGGCATTCTATACTAAACACATTCAAAAACTAGTATCAACTACCATTTATAGTAATATGCACTACAGAGGATATATATACATATATGTATACATATATATATATATATAAATAGTAGATATACAGACAAATAGATATAATTTGCTATGTTCCAGATACTATGCTAAATGGTTTATAATCTGGGAATATAGGTGTTATTATTAGCCACATTATACACTATGCAGTTGAGGAGACAAACTATGGTGAAGTTGACTTATTTGAATTTGAATTCAGGTTTTTCTGATCGATACAATTTCTTATCACATAACTTCAGTGCCAAATATCAAGTGTATTTTGCATTAAGTTCTGGTTGAACACAATTAATTATCTTAATAGGAAAACACATTTCACTTTAAATGAGACCACATTATAATTTAGTTTCAGGACAAACTTCAACCAGATCAAAATTGAACCTACAATCATAAATAGAAGTTTTCCCAAGGGTCATTAGCAGCCAACAATTCAAATTATAGAGCTTAATTGCTTTAGTTAGCTCACTTTCAAAGATTCATGGTGGCAGTCTCATATTACCATCTGACTCTTTTGGAGTCCATAAGGCTCTAAAGTTTAGGATACTCTTTTAATGGTCTTTCAAGGACAGAATTTTAGTATTCTATACTCAAATAATTCCATTTATGGTTTCTATATAACTTGGTTTAATATCATCTCTCTGAAATTACTGTCATTACTCTAAAATCCCATATTCTTATCTCAATGAGGTCAAAAACCTCTTCAAACCTCTTTCCCATTCCAAACCCTTACTTTACATTCATATTGTCAGTACTAACAGGCTCCACTTTTAAGTTTTTATCTATTCTATTCTTATCCATACTTGTAACTTAACTCTTGTGCTTTTTTTCCCTTTCAGAGGACTTTGATTAAATCCCAACAAACTTCAAAACTTCTGATTCAATACATTATATTCAGTTCTTTTCTTAGTTCATCTCATCTTTTTTTCCTAATCAGATTTTAATCTAACATTCCACTGAATTTCTCTGACACATTATTTCCTCATACAGTACCAATTAATTGCTATTTAATTGAAATTAATTGCTCAAGCTACATAGACTATTTCAATAGGGGGTGAATAAATGATTAGATAGTAATGAATAATTTCAAACCAGCTTCAGTTCTCTTTATTCTCTAATCAAATCTCTTTCTTTTCACTGTCTAGGAATGGGAGGGAGTAATAGAGGCCTAAACCATCTCTCTGTATACATGGGAGCTACAGATGTCCCCCACAATCCACTGAGATAAGCAGTTAGAAAATCTTTAAACTATATTTTAAAATTTTACAGTAAATATAAAACATTCCAGTTATAATTTAGTCTCTTGTTTACAATGTAAATTTGTATAAACCAGAAAAAAATTTATTTTATTTTCTGTCTGGTATCTCTATAATCTTCAACCTGAGCAGGATTTTGAAGAGAGAGAAAAAGAAAGTACCTTGTTTTCCCTGCTCTCTCCTTGAAAGTCTAATCAAAGGTCCATGAGAATAAGTCCTTGCACTTTATATTACAGATTATTTGGAGATCTGTTTTAGATAGTTGCCCTTTATTACTCTTTAACACTATTTGAAGCTTCTTTTCTGTGCTTTTTTTTATAGCAATCTTTATTGCCAACTGATTGTACCCCTTCAAAAATCTTCAAGAGGGCTTCTGAAGTAGAAGCCCCAATCCAAGCCCACTTTATGTTTTCTTCATTAATCTGGGGAAGTCATAAGTGAATGAATGAACTAATGTTGGTTGAACAATCTGATGATCAAGTTACTCAGTCAACCAACTAGGACAAATATCTTATAAAGCTGGGTCCCAATTCCTTCCTGGTGGCTCTTGGGGGATCATAATACCATGTTCACCAACATCTCATTGTGGCTACTTGTCAATCACAAACCAGGTATCACAAAAGTTTTGAAGAGAAACATACGAAGAAAAGAAGAAGAAAAAAGAACTTTGTTAAGTGACCAGACTAGTTTTACTTGATTTTAACTATTTGAAATTGTTTATCAAGTTTTACAGTGCTCAATGAGTCAAAAACCTCTTCAAACCTCTTTCCCATTCCAAGCCCTTACTTTACATTCATATTGTCAGCACTAACAGGCTCCACTTTTGGGTTTCTATCCATTCTATTCTTTACTCTTTACCCATCTACACATCTGGGCTCACTAACCCTGCCTCTATCTTTCCCTGAGGTAAGACCAAACTCAGCCTGTTAACTTTATGGACACTGCATCCATAGACTTAATTTGGGGCCTTGACAACATCTGACCTGAATTCCAGGAAACTCACCAGTTTCATTTGTTCTTGTATTGTTCAGCTTCTGCCCATACTCAAACCTAAAATCACAGAGACTTACTCAGCTTCCATGGTCTCAGAAAGATTTTAGGTTTATTATAGCTGGTTTTAATTGTGGTTAACAAACAAACCCCCAAATTTGAAAAGTTTTAAAAAGAAGTTTATATGGAAATTTGACAGAAGAGAGCCATAAATTTATGTTATATAGAATTCAGACAAAAATATCAGCAAACACTGCAAATTTAGTTAAAAAATTAATAAATATTAAGTAATAAAATATTTCCTACACATACCTCACATTGTATAGCTAAGATATTTATTGAATGGAGAGGCTTAGTAAACCCATTTTTGAGTCAAAACTTGAAAGCAAAATTAATACTCTTGTGTGATAGTGTGATGCTCCAGTGTGTTTATTATGTTTTGAATGTTCTCAAGTGACCATGGGAATATTGTAGTTTTATTAAAATGACTACCTCTCCGTAGCTGGGAAGATAGGAACATTGTTAGTAGAGTGATTCCCACTGGAATTCAAATTTTGCATTCTATCTTCAAATTTCAAAATTTTTGATTGGAATTTTTACCAAGATGTTAACTAATGAGCTGATAACCAAACAACAATATCCAGGTGAATGACAAATATATATAACATACATATACACATACACATACACATACACATACACATACACATACACACATATACATACACACAATACATATACATGTGCATGTGCACTTACATGTACACATACACATACATGTACATATACAGATGCATATACATATACACATAAAATTTGCCAGAGTAATGATATAAGCATATTTCTCCTTTTGCATTAAAAAATAAATATGCATATCCATCTTTCAAAATATGTGGTTTCTTTCTAATTTTGTGGAATAATAATATCCTTTAAAGCTAAATTGCTGTGGCCTTGGGCAAGCCATTTAACGCCATTGCCTTGCAAAAACCTAAAAAAATAAATTGATAGATTTTTTTCATAGGACATACTATGAGATTTTTTAAACTATTTGTGCATTTTCATGTTTCATCACCATCCTGCTCAGACACATAGTCAAAAATATAGTTGCATTAAAAAATGGAAGTAATGATCCCAAATTTATACTCTTCTAAAAACAGCTTACTTAACAGGCTAACTAAAAAGGTTTATGAGTATTCTAAAATTTTTGTTTGGCATTTGTGAAAAGCTTCAACAAAGAGGATGTTCTTGACCTGAATTTAAGACAATTTTGATTGATGATTGAAAATAAATGCTAACAATGTTAGTAAATTTGAATTAAATTTTGTTGTATGATTAATGTTCAGAATTGCATTATTTTCATTGCCTGATAAACAGGCAAATAAATTCTAATCAATGATAATGCAAACACATGCAATTGATAAAAATCACAATCTGCTTCATTTTTTGACCCATAGTGTGTAAGAAAAGGTAAAAAACTTTATTGTAATTGATTTCTCAAAATAAATGCACATGTGACTTATAGTAGTTTAGTGTTATGCTTTATTTGATCTGTGTCAAAGTTTTCTCTATCCAGTTACATGTTTTATATTTATTTTTAGAGGGATATCTTTAGCCACAAGACACATCAAAGGATTACATTATGTATATAAATTAAAAAGTATAAACATTCCAGAAATGAAACTTAAGTAGAGGAACAGAGTGGTACAGGAAGTCCGAGATATTTAAAAAGGAAAAAGTCTGACTCATAATTTCTCTGAAATATTTAGGGCTTTATAATTTTGTAAAAGTTTTAGGTATCACACTTTAATATATTTATATTAAGACTGCCCATTTTTTAGGCATTTAAATGCAAATATAGCCAGAGGAAAGATAGACTAAATTTCTTTTTTTGCTTAACCTTACTGTGATAAAATGATTTTTTGAGGTTACTGAACATTTTGATAATAGAAGCTCTGAAATACTACCAAATAAATATTAATGTGCATACAAGTGATTTTCCTTTTCTTCCAGATCTTTAAGTTTTGACCCTAGTAGTAGCATTGCTAACTCACAGCCTTGGGAACCTATTTCCAAATCACTGAAGCAAAAAGTGTATAAATATATCTGTTTTCCCATAACCCCATGAATATTTTTTCTGTTTTTTAATTTTTGCCAACTTTGCCATATCTGATGGGTGAATGATGACACACCAAAGTTCCTTTAATTTACATATCTCATTAATTATCATAATATTTATAAAAATTATGGCTATTGATACATTGGATTGTTTCTTTGAATACTGCTTTTTCATATTCTTTTACCATTTTGCTATTGAGGAAAGGTTCTTATTAATGCATATTTGAATTTGAAAAATTTAACCATTATCAGAGAAATGTAATGCAATTTTTTCATTTGCTAGCTTATCTTCTAATTTTGGCTGAATTGTTATTTTTTGAAAAAAAATTTCAAGTTAGGAAAATTGACCATTTTATCTCCTCCTGTAATGTTTCTCTTGTTTATAATGAGTTCATTTGGAACCTAGGGAAAATATGGCTCATAAATTCCCTGTAGTTTTTTCCTCTGTGGTTTTTGGAAGTTTATTTTAGGAGGGGGGGGGGAAAGGCCTATTCAATTCAATCAACATTACTCCAAACCTTAATTTACATTTTTACTTTTCTCTACCTAATGCTTTGATGGTCTGAGTTCTTCTGCAACCAGATGCTATGGTGTTATAAGACTGAAGCTTCTTCTCATTGGCACAATTCAATCCAACCTTTTCCTTCTCCTTTTGAAATAGCCACAGAGCTGCCAGAAATTGGTTTATCTCTATATGACTCCATTCTTTCTTTTCTACTCTGACCAATGGAATCTGTGTTTGTTCTGTTAGTTTCTTCCTTTTATATAAATTCCTTAGGGCATGGCATAGTCTCCCAGCAAATTTTTTATTGGTTCAAAGAAGTATAATCCCATAGGTTTTAACTGATTAATTTGAACACTGAAATATTCTTATTTAAGAAAGATAATTATTTTTAACCAGGTGAGATAACTAAAAGAGTCACACCCTTAGATTATTTTAATTATTCTTGTTATCTAGGTGCTAACTCAGTTATTTCTTTGATACTGAAGAAATGTGTAAGGAATCAACATCTTTAAATTTCAGTGCTCTAGTCAGAGCTGTAATGACCTTAATTACAGATATGAGACCCAAGTCCATGTGATGGGGGTGGTGGTGGAGGGGGTTGGGAGAAGGGAGAGTTTCCTACCTATTCCTAGTTCCTGAAGACGGGCAGCTAGGTGGCACAGTGTATAGAACACAAACCTAGGAGCCAGGAGAACAGGAGCCTCAGATACTTGACACTAACTGTGTGACCTTGAGCAAGTCACTTAATTCTGATTGTCTCACATCCAGGGCTATCTCCAGTCATTCTGACTCATATCTAGCTACTGACCCAGATGACTCTGGAGGAGTGAGTGGAGGAGCTGGTGACTTAATATAACATCCCCTTGATTCAAATCCAATTAATGGGTATCACCTCCCTGATGTTGTAAGTCTTCTTCAAGAACAAAGAACAAACATCACCATCAGTTCCTAAAGAAAAAGTCAACCTTAAGATGGTTGTCTAAATTTTAGCAATTATATATTTAAAAAAACCTGATTTTTCTTTAACTATTCTTAGCATTAAAAAGTTACATGAAGAAAAGTGATTGTGATCTAGTTACTTAAGAAAAATCATATTTGCTCTGAGTGGGAAATATTGCCAATAGTTTTTGAATGTTGTCAAGAGCAGTAATGTAAAGAAAAAATGCTCATTTAACAAAGCTTCTTGTCTATAAGATATATTTATGCTCAAATTCATAGTGATTTTACATTTGGAATAAAATAGTCTGTGTATATGCTCTAAGAGAGAGTAAAACTCTTTAAGAATGGTCTTGTACCATTAAAGGTTACTCTTTTGAAGATTTTCTATTGTGACCTCATACCAGCAAACACAAGGACAGGTTTCACCACAGGTATTTATAAAAAATAATATTGGATAAACCTTTGAAAGATGATATAGAATATAGTCTTTAACTGAATAAATTTAAGAAAAATGCAAATGAAAGTAAGGTTGGGGTATGTTTCTGTCATAGCTCTTGTTCAAGAACTGTCAATAAAACACAGTCACATGTTCACTGGTCAAGTCCGTTCAGATGGATATCATCACTTATGTTCTTAAAAAGAAAGGAACCACTGAGCATATGCTACTCTATTTTCCTCCTGCTGTGAGAGAACAGCCACTCCTCCCTTTTCTCTTCATTTTCCAAAATTCCGGGAAAGCTTTGAATGAAAATTAAAATCCGCCCTGCTCTCACTTCCCATGCCCAGGGGTTATATCACTTTAGTTTTCTCTCTTCCTAAACTTCAAGAACTTCAATTCTTGAGGTAGCTAGATGGCACAGTAAATAAAACACCATCCCTGGAATCAGGAGTATCTGAGTTCAAATCCAGCCTCAGACACTTAATAATTACCTAGCTCTGTGACCTTGGGCAAGTCACTTAACCCTACTCACTGCCTTGACTCCCTCCCAAAAAGAGAGAGATGAAATCTATCTGAATGGATGAGCAGGATTCTCTCAGAAAAACCTGGATTTACATGAACTGATGCAAAGTGAAATGAGCAGAACCAGGAGAATGTTGTATATAGTAACAACATTTTATGATGATCAACTGTGAATGACAGATATTTTCAGGAAGACAATTATGAAGGACTTATAAAAAAATGGTAACCATCTTCAGAGAATGAACTGATAGAGTCTGAACACAGATCAAAGCACACTTTTTCTTTATTTTTCTTGTTTCTTTGTTTTGGGGTCTGTGTTTTCTTTAACAACATGACTAAAACAGAAACATGTTTTGCATGACTTCAAATGTAAAATTATACCTTCTGTATTGTGGGGGGCAGGGAAACAGTGCCTCAGCTTTCTGGAAAATCTTCATTGTCTTTCTCTTTTATGAGATGTTTCCAGTATCTTATTGTAAAATTGGAGTTGATGTCAAACAATAGATATATATTTTATGTATTTTTGAGTTTAGAAACTTTTTTGTGTGTCACCTGTTGGATGTCTCATACCATTGGTGGCTTCTGCATAACTCCCCCCCCTCCAGAATTCCCATTTAATTTCTTATGCTGATCTTTGATAAATCAAAACTTCAATGGGGAAAGTCACTATTTGGAAGGGATAATCATATAATCAAATTGTTTGCCTCCTCAGTGAGGGTGGGAACAGAAGGGAGGGAGGGAGTGGGAGAATTTGGAACTCAAAATTTAACAAAGTAAAAGTCAAAAATTGCTGATAAATAAAATATTAATCATTAAAAATATAGAAAAAAGAGAAATGTTTCAATGGCCCATTAACATGTTAAGGTAGGGTTGACTTTTTTTCAGCACTTATTAACATTATGGCCTTAGATAAATTAGAAAAGCTGTATAAGCTCATTTTATTATCCATGAAATGTAGTTAATAGTGTTTAAATGATGAAAGCATTTGGTCAAATGTAAAGCAGCAAAAAATATGAGTTATTATTAGCGATTTTCATGATAAAGCTAATAGTTGTTCCTTACTGTCAAATTATATTATTTCAATGTTTAATTGCATATTGTCATATCTTCAGATGTGAAAAATCCCAAATTCTTTACAAATAGATTTTAAGAATAAATTATCATGACACTCATTTAACCTGTTGGTTTTAGACCTACCTCAGCTATATCTATAGCATTCAATATTCGCTTATCCTTCTCCTCCACTTTTATTCTCTGTAAAATTTTCCAGAATAAATTTCTTAGTCCATCTTGGCTCTCATCTCCATCAAGTTCTCGGTTCATTTTCACCAAGTTGTATACTAAGCCATAGTAAACAGTCCAGGTCATTTGACAACCTATTTAAAAATAATCAAGAAAATTCTTATGTAAATATTATGCCAATTATTTAAAATATTATGTAAGTAAGCAAAATTAAAAATAATTTTACTGTGAAACTGCTATGGAGTTTGTGAATCTATAATAATTATCTGTAAAATTTTAAGTTCTTTCTTAAATGATAATCTTTAAAAACAGATATAATTCTTTTGTTGTATATAAAAATACTTATTTGAAACAAGGAGGCAAAGGAAAAAAAGGAAAAGAAAAACCTTTGTCTTTAATTTTCTCCTCCATGTCAAAAAGAATCAAATAGGGGTGGCTAGGTGGTGCAGTGGATAGAGTACCGGCCCTGGAGTCAGGAGTACCTGAGTTCAAATCTGGCTTCAGACACTTAATAATTACCTAACTTTGTGGCCTTGAGCAAGCCACTTAACTCCACCTGCCTTGCAAAAACCTAAAAAAAAAATCAAATAAGGTAAATGTACTCCAAATAAATTTAAAATCATTGAAAAGAATTAGCAAATCAATTAAAATCTTTAACACAATGGGGAAAATAGTAAGAAAAGTAGAGTTAAAAAAATCCATTTTGAAAATTATTAACAATATCAACAGTAGTATCAAAAACAAAGGAGCAACATTTTTTTCAAGCTATAATGAAATGCACATTAAAAACAATGAAGTTTTAAGAAAAAAATTTATAAATTAACATGAATAATAAAGCTTTTACAATTACAAGAAGAAATTGTTTAGGGGAAAATCCTGGTTTGGACATGCCCTGGTCAATTAGGCAGAATAAAGAAATTAGATGCAGTACTTTATTCGTACAATAAAGTAGCAAGTGGCACGTGATTGTTGCTTTCTACATTGAGGAGTAAATAACTTCCATATAAGTCCAAATATATTTTGATTGTGTTATTATGAATTAATGCTTCCTCAGCTCCTTTCTCATTGTAATATCATAAGAGATGATATACATATGTACAAGTGTTTCCAGACTATCATCTCATTCAAGCTGGCTCCAAAGGTATTCAATATCTAAATAAGTTTAAAATGAAGTCACTTAGACTGACTCTGCACAAGTAACTACTTTGCACAACCCCCATTTGGTGCTCATGCTCAAGTTACAGCATAACAATTAGACATATATTGCTCCTCTCTCCTCAACTGCATCATCCTATTTCCTGATGCTTATAATTTGGGTGTTGTCTTCGGAATCAGTGTTTTGGACCAAGGGATGCAATATAAATGAATACAATCCCTATTAGGACAAAAGTTAAGAGGTTAGATCTTCCCATGAGGACCCAGGTTCCTTTCCATTCTCCTGGAACTTGTTCCAGGTTTTCCAAACCTAGTCCATATAGGTATGTTTTTTTTTTCTCCCAATTGACACTTTATTTCATTTTTCCAAATACATGTTATGAAAGTTTTTCAAAATTCATCCACATGCACATGCAAATTTATAAGTAACATAATTTCCTTCCACTCTCCCTTCCTACTCTCTTTCCCTCAATGGCAAAGTCTATGAACCTTGTAAATATACATTTGTGTTGAAAATGATTACAGGTTAGGCATTACTGTATGAGGAAATTAGGACTAAGGGAAAACAAGAAAACCATGAGATAGGAAAGAAAAACAAGAGAGAAAATTTAAAAAAAAATTAAAGTGGTATTCATTCAGATTCTGTAGGTTTTTCTTTGTTTTGTTTTGTTTTTCTTCCACTGTGGATAACATTGTCTATCAGGTCTCCCTGGGTTGTCCTAAGTCTCTGAACTGCTGAGAGGAGCTACATCCATCAAGGTTGATCAACTTTTTTGGTTCTGCTCCTTTCGTTCACTATCAGTTCCTGCAATTCCTTCCAAGTTTCTCTAGAATCATTCATGATTTCTTATAGAAAAATACTACTCCATAACATTCATATACTGTAATTTGTTTATCTAATTTTTAATAAAACCAACTCTTAATTTTATTTATTAGATCTATGCTTTTCTTGCTTACAATTTTATTAATCTCTCCCTTGATTTCTAGAATTTCTAATTTGGTATTTAATTGGGGATCTTTAATTTGTTATTTTTTAGCTTTTATAGTTACATATCCAATTTATTGAATTCCTTCTTCTCTATTTTACTTATATAAACATTTAGAGATATAAAGTTTCCCCATAAAACTGCTTTCATTGCATCCCATTGATTTTGTTATGATGTCTCTTTATCATTTTCTTGGATAAAATTATTATTTCTATGATTTGTTAATTGATCCACAATCCACCCAAACATAATCTCTCCAAACATTCCCCACCACCCTTTTAGTTCAATTTAAACCCTTTTTATCGAAAGTGTGTATTAAGATAAAATCACTTCCTAATCTCTTTATGTTCAACCATTCTAAGTAGGTCCCCATCCTCTTCCCTTATGGTACTACAAACCTCTAAATAAGTATCTAGTAAATTAAAATCATTTCTGATTTAATGAAATATAAAGCCTCTCAGTGCTCTAGGTACTGGGACACTGAAGATCTCTCTTGAGAATTTATATGCAATTGTAAGATGGGAGAGACATTGGCATAAGACTGCCTAACACTAGAAATTGTGCTGTTATATGAACTACACAGACTTAAAGTAGTCAAAGGAAACAAGAGATGTATAAGTTTAAAGTAGACACCCCAGCTTTTCACCTGGCAGAGTTTGTGGTAAAGAATTCTTTTATTTATTGTCTGTGTGTGTGTATGTGTGCATGTTTGTGTGTGTGTGTGTGTATGGGGGGGTGGGGGGCTGTGTATGGTAGAGCATTCTGAGTTTGTATTGGTCATATCAGCCACAGTCAAATTTCCTTGTCTCAAACATAGTGATTTCATTTTGATCTTCTTCAACAGAAGATCAAGAACCAACCATACCCCTATTCTCTAAGTACAATCTCTTCAACTATATTCACTCCTTTAACTTAACTGAGAGATACAATTCTCAAGAGTTACAAGTGTTTTCGTCTCTTGTAGAGTTGTGTAGCATTTAATGTTCTTGACTAACATTTGTTTTGCTTTTGTTTCCCCTATTTATCATTTCTTGCATCTCTTGAATCTTGTATTTGAAGACTGAATTCTTTGTTCAGTTCTGGTCTTTTTATTAGGAAATTTTGGAAGTCCTCTATTTTGTTGAACATCCATCTTTTCCTGAGAGAACATGCTGAATTCTGTAGGGTAGTAAATTATTGATTGTAATCCAAGGTCCTTTTCCCTCCATAATACCTTTAGTAGAGGCCCTATGAACTTTCACTGTTGAAATTGATATGTGCTGTGTAAGTATGATTGTACTTTCTTTTTATTTAAATTGCTTATTTTGGACTGCTTGCAGTACTTTCTCCTTTATTTTAGAATTCTGGAATTTGGCTAGGATAGTACTTGGACTTTTTATTCTGGCATCTCATTCTTGGAGGAGTTCTGTATATTCTTTCTTTCTTTCTTTCTTTCTTTCTTTCTTTCTTTCTTTCTTTCTTTCTTTCTTTCGTGGGTTGCAAGGCAATGGGGTTAAGTGACTTGGCCAAGGTCACACAGCTAGGTAATTTTTAAGTGCCTAATGTCAAATTTGAACTCAGATCCTCCTGACCCCAGAGCTAGTGCTCTATCCACTGCACCACCTAGCTGCCCCTTTGTATATTCTTTCAATTGATATTTTGTCTTCTTGATCTGGCAGATTTGTACAATTTTCCCCTGATCATTTCCTGAAATATATTTTCCAGGCTCTGTTTTTGATCTAGGTTTTTTGGTGAAGCAATAATTTGTTAATATATCTCTCCTGCATCTATTTTCCAGGTCATTTGTTTTTCCTAAAAGGTACTTTATGTTTTCTTCAATTTTTCAACCTTTTGAATATTTTTATGGAATCTTGGTATTTCAGAGATTCATTGATTCCTGTTTGTACAATTCTAATTTTTAGGGTTTTATTTTCTTCAGTTAGCTTTTGTATTCTCTTTTACAGTTGATTAATTTTACTTTATGCCAGTTGAATTCCCTTTCTAATTGATTGATTTGAGTTTTAGATGAGTTGCATTTCTTTTCCAGTTAGTCAACTTTATTTTTTGAAGAGTTATGTTCTTTTTCCAATTGATTATTTTTACTTTTAAAGGAATTTTCTTTAGTCAACTTTTCATAATTTTCCTGCATGGCTCTCATTTCTTTTTCTCATTTTTCTTCTTTTACTGTTCTTTGAATTTTAAATTCTTTTTTTTAGCTCTTCTGTGGGGTTAAGAATTCCCATGTAGGAAGTCTTTTAATTTTAATTTCTCTTTTTAATTTTGATTGTTGAGTTCTGCTCCTAGGGTATAGGGAAAATAGATCCAAGCTTTTTGTGCTGGGACTGGGATCTGATACCTGACTTATTACTGGCCAAGATGTTGCCTGTTAAACCCAGGTTTGACTATGCAGAGATTTGTTTCCTTCATTATGTCCAGGCTCTGCTTATGCAATGATTTATTCCCAACCCAGTCCTGTCTTTGCAGACTTAGTTTGGGGATGGGAGCCTCTCTATGACTTTCTATCTAGCTGCCAGGACCTGCGCTGTTGTCCATCTGTCAGGATCTGGACTGCACTGAGGCTTAAAGCCTCCTACTGGCTTTCTGCTCTCTTGCCTAGTTGGATTTTACTTCCCCTTTCCCCTCAAAGAGACAGACCTTCATTGAAGATCCTCCATGTCTACAGTTGAAAATTTGTTTTGATCTTGTCATTTTTTTGTGGGATCTATAATTTTAATGTCTATGTAGAGGCTTCATTTAACACTGTATTGGGAAAAGTTCCAGGAGTACGCTAGCTTCACGCCACCATCTTGGCGCTACACCAGAAGTGTCATTGTGGAATGTTATTGAAGTTTTCAAGAACTCAGGTGTAGTACTCTTGATCTGAAAATGCACATAACACTTCCTTTTCTGCCAGGGGGAAATCTAAAGTCAGTCTTTTTTGCAAAGCCCCAGGCCTAAGTGTCTGGACCTCAGTATTTATTTTTTCCATTGCAACTATGGTATCATTAGCAAATACTTGCAAAATGTTCATTTTATTTAGTAGCACTATACTATGTACATTCCCATATATAGACAAAAAGATGGGGAAAAATATACAGGTTCTCCCACATAAGGAGGAAATCTAGAAGAAACTTAAATAGCTGTGAGTGGAATATTCCCTCTTAAGAGTGAACATTCCTAGTGAAGTCTTCTCAGGTTTAAAAATCATTAAAACAAAGACACTATTACCCTTAGACTATTCTTAGAAGAGGGAGAGAGGCCTTCCATTCTCAGTCGGACAACCTCCTGATTCTGCTAGGGAGTGAAATAGTGGATTATTTCCAGAAAGACCTTTCATTGATTCTGTTAGGGAAGGAAATAGTGGAATATTCCAGAGAAGAGACCTTGCATTCTTAGCCACCTATTTGATAATAGATTGGGAGAACAGTAGACTACCTCCTTTTATTTGATGATAAGTACTAAGAAGACCTTGCATACTCAGAGATTAATTCATTTAACAGAAGGCCATTAGAAATCTTCTGATACCATCACCAAATGGATGGTGAGGTAATATTTTATGAAAACATTTTATTCTTCTCTTTGTTGCTGGGTAGATTTTTCAGGTAAAGATTGTAACTCTGAAGACCTTAACCAATCAGGTTGGAAGAGGAGCTTTTGGAGGGGGGATGTCCTAGGCCATATAATCTTGCTTGACTTTCACCTTGGGGCAGCTCCTTGTTCTTCACTACCTTTGTGAGACTTGAAGTGTGCCCTTTTCTTGAGTAAATAAACTTCCTTTTTTTGCTCAGAGGAGTATATTTTTTGGTGCATTTTTATGCCACACAGGTACACATCTGCCTTGCAAGGGTATACTAGGAGGCAGGGTGTATGTGGGCAGGAAACCCACATAAATTTCTCTTAACCCAAAGCAATAATAAGCGTTGCTGATATACAGGAAATTAAATTCCCTGTGGGGTTAGTCTAAAAAAAATCTACTCATGTGGACCAGACCTTAAGAAAAATTCTCAAAAGATCCTTTTAATTCTGTATGATAACATTTCATTTCAGGGATAAGATAGAATTACTTCCCTTTTGCCATCCCATTTTCTGACCTTTTGTCCTGTTTTGCTCATAACAATGACCTGGCAACTAGACAATATGTTGCAAACTCAAGGGGAGTGAAATTTGAAAAAGGTTAGTGATCTTTTCCCAATAAAAATGAAAACATGTAAGGATTTATTATTCTTCCAGTCCAAAGCAGTACAATTTGGTGTTGTATTTACTGCAAAATAATAATCACTTAAGTCAGGGATGGCTTCCCCTAGGCACACCAGGAGCATCCCTTCCCCCAAGGACAAAGGGTCATGTGCACATATACATAGCAGTGGGTCTAGATAAAAGTTAGGCTGGTTTGTTGAATCATATAGAAACAAATGCAGGGATCTCCTGTTCTTCCAACCTCAGGGATGCAAAGTAACAAATAAACAAGTAGTCAAAAGATCACTTATTTGTGCTGTGGTCCTTTTTAATTTTAAGTGAATCCAAGGACTAATCAGGGGTTGCTTCTGCTGGGCTGAGGTCAATTATGGCAGGCTTCACATGGGAGTGAAAGATTCAGGTCATCTGCTCAGCATCCTTCGTGACAGGATGATTGTTTAGCAGGATTTGGAAAAAGTCTAAAATGGTTCAATCAGTCTATGCACACCAAAATGTTTCTGTAGCCTTTAGACTGTAGTACTTTTCCATAAAGTCAGTCTGCAGATACTCATATGCAGGACCCTCATTTCCTCCCCTTCTGTCAATAATTTACACTGTTGACAAGAAAAGCAGCTAGAGGTCATGCAGTGATCCTCCATATCAGAGGTAAGGAACCTTTTTCCTACAAAGGACAATTTGGATGTTTATACCATCATTCATGGGCTATATTTGATTAAACATTTAATTCTACCCAAAAAACTCCTAGATTCATTGAATTTCAAATCACCCCTGCAGTTACCTTAGCAAGAAGTTCTCTTCTTTCTTTCTTTAGATCTTCCTTCCTTCCTTCCTTCCTTCCTTCCTTCCTTCCTTCCTTCCTTCCTTCCTTCCTTCCTTCCTCTCTCTCTCTCTCTCTCTCTCTCTCTCTCTCTCTCTCTCTCTCTCTCTCTCTCTCTCTCTCTCCCTCTCCCTCTCTAAGGGCAGCGACTTGGTGTAGTGGATAGAGCACTGGCCTTGGAATCAGGACAGGAGTTTGAATCCATCCTTAGACACTGACCCTTATTAGTCGTATGATCTTGGGCAAGGCACTTAATCCTGACTGCCTCGCATCCAGGGCCATCTCCAGTCATCCTGATTCACATCTGGTCACTGGACAGATGGCTCAGGAGAAGAGAGTGATGCTGATGACTTAGCACAGAAGCCCCTCATTCAAATCAAATCACAAGCTTGTCTAGGCATCACCTTCCTGATGAGGTCTTCTTCAAAAATGAAGGGCAAATAGTGAGAATAAGAGTTAAGTGACTTAGCCAGGGTCACACAGCCAGTATGTCTCTGAGGCTTTATTTCAACTCAGGACCTTGTGACTCCAGGGCTGGTACTCTAACCTCTGCATCACTTAGCTGCCCTTTACATTTATTATTTTCCCCTTGAATAACCTGATTGCTTCTTGTCTGGTTCTTTCATAGATGTCTGAAAGAATTGTTGTAGGGAGAACTGAGATTATGTTGCTTCCTTCTTCTCTGCCATTTTGCTAGAGATATTTTCAAACTTCTTGCTGAAATTAAGGGAAATATAGATTATCGCTGATATACCAATTTAATATACCTACTTTAGAAAGAAAAGGCTTTTTTAAATAATAAATTCATGCTGCCTTCTGAAGATCATCACATATCTTGCTAGATGCTTACAAACCATCAGTTTATTTTTCTGCTCTAGAATTTCTATGACTAAAGTTAAAGTCAGATTCATGTTAAAATATGCTTTAGAAGTTTAAAATAATTCAACAAGTTGAGCACTGGAATAATGTTTTAAACATTTTATTTTGTTTTGTTTATTTTTAAAAAAATACATGAGTATGTATAAATAAAGCAATTTGAAAATACAATTAAAACAATTTTTACTTGGATGTCCACTAGTGGTACATTTTATCACTTCTTCATGGTATGGAATTATGGAATGATATGGAAATGATCCTGGGATCTCTCAAGTTATTCAACAATGTTTAGTACATATCTTATTAAGTTGGAAAATCTTTGAATTCAGACTTGGTGACACACCAAAAAGTTTACTTATAGTAGTTTTTCAACCATATCTCTTTGTGGAAAAAAGTTAGAGTATAATGAATACATTTCATGAAAATAATCATGAATATATTCAGTTATTTTAGGAAGGATTAGGTTACCATTTGCACAATATATATATATATATATATATATATATATATATATATGTATATATATATATATATATGTTAGAACAGATTATTTAGATTATTTAGCTATCTACCCTCCAAAGAGAGGAAAACCTTAAGGGAATAAGTCACAATACAAGTTAATTATCATGGAGAAAAGAACATAATCAAAGGTCTGGAGCATGGGGATTGCTCACACTCTGCATGTGGATTTGAATTGAAGCTTATGTGGAATATAGATATAGCAACCCTTGGTGTAAAGGTACCTGGGAGAGAAGGAACTGCTATTGTGTGTCAGATTTAAGCAGATTCAGTTCAATATTTCAGGTTTGGAGTTAAAATACAATTAGTTATTTTTATTAGTATCACAGGCCACAACATGCAATTAAATTACTTTACTAAGAATATTAAAAGCATATTTCAAAGATTAAAGACTATAAAATGTAAAGAAGATGATCTGCAAGTAATAAGAGCTCAGTAATTGACTCTAATTCTTATTGAGTAGGGGCTTCATACAGAGTAGATATCAAATGATCTCACTATTTTTTAATCAATATTTTATTTTTCCAATCACGTGTAATGGTTATTATTTACCATTCATCCATTTGCAAATTTTTGAGTTCCACATTTTTCTACCTTCCTCCTTTCCTTTCCCCCCTCTCCAAGATGGCAAGCGGTCTGATAAAAGTTGTACATGTACATTGGCATTTAACATATTTGCATATTAGTCATGTTGTGAAAGAAGAATTAGGACTAAGGGGAAATAAAAAAATAAGAATGGAAAAATATTAAAGAAGTTTTAAAAAGTGAACTTTTTGCTTTACTCTGCATTCAGACTCCAAAGGTTTTTTTTTTCTTCTGGAGATGGATGGCATTGTCCATAGCATGTCTCTCAGGATGATCCTTGATCTAGGAACTGCTAAGGGAAGTTTCATCCATCATAGTTGATCATCTCACAGAGTTCCTGTTAATGTGTATAATATTCTCTTGATTCTGCTCACTTCACTGAGCATCTGTTCATGCTATGCTTTCCTTGTTCACTAAAATCCAGTTGCTCATGATTTTTATAATATAATAGTACTTGTATTCATATTCCATAACTTGTTCAGCCATTCTCCAATTGATGGGCATCCCCTTAATTTCCAATTCTTTGCCACTACAAAAAAGAACTACTATGGATATAGACCTAGTAGTGATCTCATCATTCTTAAAGGACTGATCTAATCTATATGTTGTACTGGGCACTGATGTAAAAACATAAGGGACTAGAAAAACAGAGGAGAGGGAAACAGAGAAGAAAACTAAATTCCCTGCTCAGGAGGTGAGGGGACACACACACAACACACACACACACACACACACACACACACACACACACACAAACATATATATATATATATATATATATATATATATATATATATATATATATATATATATATATATATATACAAATATATATGTGACCCTTTGCTCAATTATGCTCAAAGATATGCGATCAAGCCCCCAAGTCATTCCTGGCAATAATCCTGGAACAAAAGGAGCAAAAGGAATACAAATGTTCAAAAGAGAAAAGAGGAGGAGCTTTTTTTCCAATCTTATTATTTGTTTTTGACATTGTTTATTTAAAATTTTGAATTCCATATTCACTCCCTCTAGTAACTAAAGTGAGCGATATATTAATTATACATGTAAATTAATTAATTTTACATCAGAAAAATAGTGAAAATATAAAGAAAAATGAAAAAATATATTTCACTGCATTCAGTTCATCGTTTCTCTCTCTGGAGGCGGTGTAGGATTTTCCATCATAAGTCATTTGAAATTGACTTTATTCATTGTATTGATCAAAATTGATGAGTGGTTATTTTACTACATTGTCAATGAGCTCCTAAATGACATCACTATGCTGGAATTCAAGGCACAGTGTGGCCAATCAGACCAATCTGAGCTCAAAAGATTCTACCATAGGTTAGATACACCCAGTCCAAATGAATATTCAAAGTGGAGATGTCTCTAAATTTGTGTACCTCATGTTTCTTTGGAGCTATTTTAATTTTGTATCACTTTTATACCATAGCACTTTCTTTGATGTGGGCATCCATGTTGGGCAGTCCTTTGCCAATGTTTTCCATGACACATAATTGCTTCCAAAGTTCAGTGGAGAGATGTACAAATTGCTTCTTCTGATTTCCAAGTGAGCAGTTGCCTTGTGTGAGTTATTCATAAATCTTTAGGAAAGTGTATATTTGGCATTCAAACAATGTGGTTAGCCCATAGGAGTTGTGCTCTCTGAAGCAGAATTTGAATGTTTGAGAGTTTACCTCAAGAAAGCATCTCAAGATCAAATACCTTATCCTGCCAGGTGATCTTCAGAGTCTTCTTAAATCAATTCAATTGGAAGCAATTCAGTTTCCTGGCATGACACTAGTATATTGTCCAGGTTTTACAGGCATACAACAATGAGGTCAACACTTCTTGACCTTCAGTTTGATAGGCAGCCTAATACTTCTCTCTCACACTTTTCTTCAGAGCTCTCCAAAACTGAGCTAGTTATGGTATATCAACTTCATTATCTATCTGGACGTTTCCTGGAAAGTACACTGCTAAGATAAGTGAACTTATCCACAGCATTCAAAATTTCTCTATCTGCTAAAACTGATGGTTCCATATAAGTGTGTTGTGATGCTGCCTGAGAAGACCCTGTGTTTCTTTGTGTTAATTATTAGGCCAAAATTAAAGCAAATAGCAGAGAATTGGTCCATAATTTGTTGCATCTTGGCCTCAGAGATTTCATTGAGTGCACTAATTCTCTTTCCACTTTACTCTTGACTTGCAACAATTTCAAGATTTATAATTTATGCTCAGTGCAATTCTTGACTTTGATGTTTTTATTCTCATTGATTTCTTAATGAAAACATCATGCTAAAAAGAATGGGAATAAGCACACAGCCTTGCTTCACTCCACTGGTGGTTGGGAAAGGGTGAAAGCATTGTCCAATATCTAGAACCCATGCAAATAAGCCATTATGAAACTGCCCTATAATACTGGTGAATGTCTCAAGGAAACTTAATTTTGCCAAAATTTTCTATAAGCCCTCACAACTGACAGACTATGATCAAATCTATAAATTCTGTGTATTTATTCTGCTCCTACATCTCTCATGGAGTTGTTAGTGAGCAAAAACCATGTCAATTATTCCTTGGCCCTTTCTGAAGTCAAGCTGACTTTCAGGTGTATAATCATCTTGATAAGGGATCTGTCTATTAAGAAGGATTCGGGAAAGAAATAACCAAAAGAAACAGACACCAACTCTTCCCACTGTCATTGTCACATGACAAATTCATTTCCTTTACCATTACAGAAATGGTTAATGGAGGCATCATTTAACTACTGAAGGATAACCTCCTTTTGCAATATAACCAAGAAAATTTCAGTCAGTTTTTGTATGAGCAGTAGAGATATGTTGCCCTCTAAATCTCAAGGAATGGAATCATATTCAGGGGCTTTGCCACAGAAGGGAATATAAAGGCATTGAAAACCTCCTCTTAAGAAATTTGACTAAAGAGACCTTGACTTCAACCTGAGCTATATAGGCAATGTCTTCAACATTGAATGATGCAGATCTGTTGATAACACTTTGGAAAAGTTCAACCCATTTCTCTAGGCTTATGTTCTTATCATTGATCATTGTGTTATCATTGATCAATGTGTCTCTAACAGCACTGAGTAGCTAAGATGCACCAAAGGTCTTTTGTCTGGAAAATAGCCTCAGGGCATCAAAAAAGCACTCTGAATTGTTACTATCTGTGCAAAACTGAATTTCATCTGCCTTCTTACTGATCCAAGAATTCTGCATCTAAGATTCACCTGAATTTTAGTTTTCTTGGAGTTAAACATTGTCATTTAAGAGATGCATGAACTATCTTTTTGGTAAACCTGCTTTTTGTTTAGCAGCTTCTGAATTTCCTTATCATTTTGTTAAACAATCTTGATTTTTTGCAAGTATAATACCCCATATAAGTAAATTCAATATAACCCTCACATCCCTTGTCTCTTCAACTTGCAATGACATAGTCACATACATGAAGTTTTTTTTTTTTTTGCATCTAGGTAAATGAGAAACAGTATGATGATGAGAAGGTCATGAGATACACAAGTCTTCAGTAGTCAATGTCCATTACTGTTTTCAATTTCATTCTTCCCAAGGATTCCTTGCCATGATTATTAATATGTGTCTATTCTGGCTTTAAAGTCACTCAGAAATAAAAGTTTGCTTTCTTTCATAACACTGATAATGAAGGTCTCCAGATCTTAATATAATTTTTCTTTAACCTCATCAAGGTTCATCATGGTTGGAGCATGGAACTTTTCTTCAAGTGCTAAGAACATTGATATGAGCTTGTATTTTTATTCGTTTTGGTAGGGATACAAGTTTGTTGGCTAGTTTAGTTTTGATTGCAAAACCTACCAGTTTTACACTGCTCCCTTTCACTGTGGTTACTCCAAACAAATGTGTATCCAGTTTCAGCTTTGGTAAGCTGGACTTCATTTTCTAGGCTTGTTTTACTCAGTTACTATTTGGAAGTGATACCTGCTGAGCTCTCTCATGACAAGAGCTGTTGGTCTGTGTGGTCCATAAACAAGCATACATTCCAGGAATGTTAGTGAATGACATCATCTTTACAAAAGTTTTTGTAGGGTGGGCTCCCTATCTGCAGTGGTAATTAAGCTAGTATTGGGTAACGCAGAAAAATTTCAGGGTTTCTTTGCTATCCCCTTCCTCACTCCAGGAGGTAATCAGTAATGTGGTCCTTCAAAAAGACTGCTCAAACAGACATGCAGGGGATTTCTTCACTACATTGAGAAGACTGGACCACCTGTGTACATTATTCCCAGTCTATTCCCACCTGTTGCTTTGCCACTTCCCTGTTTCCACAGGACTTGTAGTTAAATAAAAATGGTAAAATGCTACAAGTGATATCTTTTGATTTGGCATTAATTATACTTAAGTGAATAAGCGAAGTCATTGTCCTCACTCTCTCTTACAGAGTGATTGGAGTCCAGTGGCAAGACAAAATTAAAATTAAGATGTCTAGTTATGGTTAGAGATGCACTGGGTGACCTTGGAATCTTGGAGTTGAAGGTATGTACAGTGAAAAACCAGTAAATTTCACATGAGAGATGTAAAGCCCTTCTTAGGGCTGTTTTCCACTTTTGATGTCTATCTGATTCTTCTTATTCTTACCTGTGGCTTCAGGAAGTTATAGCATAAATTACACATCCTGGTAATTCATTTTGGCAGATGGTACAAACCATGTTGAATATAAATAAGAAGTCTCAAATTTTTTGTTGAGCTGTGGAAAATCTATGCCAAGTAGATGAGGATGCCAAGAATATGAAGACTTGTTTCACTGGAATGGACAGATGATAATAAATTGTTCCAGCAACTATGAAGCTAGTTGAAGCAGGCACAGTGAAGCATTTAGAGCTTGAGCTAAGTAGGAAATCTTTAACAGCTGATCTTCATTATATAAAGTTGCTATTACTATGAACAATGATTTCATGGTTCTGCTCATTTTACTCTGCATACATTCTTAGAGGTCTTTCCAGATTTTTCTGAAAAAAAAATCCTATTCATGATTTCTTATAGCAAAGTAGTATTGCCTCACAATCATATACCATAACTTCAGCAATTTCACAGAGGATGGACATCTCTCAATTTCCAATTCTTTGCTATAATAAATAGGCTGCTATAAATATTTTTCCTTTATATTTAGTACATTTTCTTTTTCTTTGATATCCTTTGAATATAGATCTATTAGTGATATTTCTAAGTCAAAAATATACATAGTTCCAAAAGTTTCTTCAGAATAATTGGACCAATTCACAACTTCACAACAGTACATAATTATCCCATCTTTTTCACATCTCCTTCCCCATTTATCAAATTCTCTTTTGGAGAGCTATGATACAAATTAATTTTTTTCTACCTCTACTGTTTCAAAAGGCTAAATTGGATATTTCAAGGTACATATATAGGTAAATATATAAAAATTTACAACTTTTTAAACTAATCAAGATGCAAATGCTTGTACTTACAGTTATCTGATATTTGTGAAGAGAAATATTTTAAAAGGTCTAAAAAATTTGCTGCCCTTAATTCCACAGTTTCTGCTGATTTTGTATTCTTCAGTTCTAGATATTTTGAGAGGTCTTCACAAGAAATGTAACCCATGAATGCAGTTTTACGCAAACTTGATGTAGTTGCATGCAGACAGATGTCTCCAAGAATAGTTATATATATGAAGGCTAGATTCCACTCCCAAGGAGAGTCACTATCCTTTTTTTCTTCCTAATATGCAAAAAACATCTATTAGACATCTTATTTGTGCTTTATCAAGATTGAGATTTTTAGCAAAATAATTCCACATATGTATGTATGAAATAATTGTAGAATTTTATCTTAAAATTAACTACAAGATTTTAAACTGTTGGTTGGTTGGTTGGTTGTCCATTCTTGAAGAGGATCAAAATGACATCATTATGTTGGAGTCAAGGTACAATGTGCCCCACTGTGACTGATCAGACCAATATAAAGTAAAAACACTCTACTACAACAGGAGCACAAATAATCCTCATGAATATTCAAAGTGGAAATACCTCTAAATTTTTATATCTCATGTTTTGTTTGAGCTACTGCAATTCTGCATCTCTCAGAGAGCACAGCACCTTCTTTGATGTTGACATGCCATTCTGGAAGCCCTTAGCTGGTGTCTTCCATTTCACATAATTGTTTCCAAAGTTGTGTAGAAAGACTTTGAAAGTTATCTTTGGATCACTTCTTCTGATCTCTTGAGCACTTGTCTTATGTATGTTCTCTGTAAAATAGTATGTTAGGCAAAAATACATCTGATATTCAAGCACAAGTTTAGCACATAGGAATTGTACTCTTCTTCAGTAGGGTTTGTATGCTTAGAAATTTCACTCAAGAAAAACACCCTAATGTCAGGTACTTTATCTTGCCAGGTGATATTCAGAATTTTCCTAAGATTTTTAAATGAAAGCAATCCAATTTCCTGGAAGGCTCTGTTATACTATTCAGGCTTCACAAGCATACAACAATGAGGTCAGCACAATGGTTCTGCAGACTTTTAGTTTCGTAGGTATTCTAATACCTTTTCTATCCCACATTTCTTTCAGAGACTTTCAAACGTAACTAACTCTGCTAATCCATGCGTCAGTCACAACATCTATGTGTACAACCTTTAGTCTTAGCTTCAAGTCTTTTCAGGTTGAATAATTTACCTTCTGTGCAGTAGCTGACCTTGGCGCTATTTTCATCCTCATTGAAGATGTCTGACAACATTGCTGAAAATATGTTTTATAAAAATCAGGGAGGGTAAGCACGTAGACTTCCTTCACTACACTGGTAATTGGGAAAGTGAGAAAGCATCATACATTATATAGAACCTGTGCAAGCATGCCATCATGAAACAGACATACAGTACTGATTAACTTCTCTAGGAAGCCAAATTTTGCCATAATTTTTCACAAGCCTCACAATTAAAGGTCTCAGTAAACTCTATGAACATGGTGTTCAGAACTCTGTTCTGCTTCTGGAATTTTTGCTGGAGTTGTCTGTCAGGCAGCAAACACCAAATCAACTGTTCCTTGTTTCTGAAGGAAAGCAGGCTCTCATTTCAGATAAATGACCATCTTGCAGGTAAAGGATCAGCCAATTAAACTTTTTCTGTTCTGAAAAATTGTTTTTCCTTTCATCTCAGTGTTGAATATTTTTTAACCAAAATTGGACCAAAATACAAATTTCACAAGAGTTCAATTTTAGTTGCAGTTTATATTGGTTTCTTTCCTTTTTCCCATTTATTTGTTTATTCTTATTTGTACAAATGATCTTTTTATACATTACTAAAATGCTCTTGTTTAAGAGTAAACATAATACCCCCTCCCCACAAAATATAGACCCACATGAGCAATAAAGGAAAGAGAAAAAATTAAAATTAATAATAATAATAATAATAATAATAATAGGTGCAGCCAGGTGGTTCTCTCTCTCTCTCTCTCTCTCTGTGTGTGTGTGTATATATATATATATATATATATATATATATATATATATATATGTATATATACCTAAAATAAATTAAAGCAAATAAATCTTGCAGAAAATGTCTTTTTTCAATATAATATGTTCCCTAAAGTTAAGGATTGTGGAAAGAATCTTGTCAGCTATGAAAGAGAGGGAGAGAGAGAGAGAGAGAGAGAGAGAGAGAGAGAGAGAGAGAGAGAGAGAGAGAGAGAGAGAGAGAGAGACTATTACAATGGAGGCATCCTTAAGTACTAAGGGATAAGAGGGATAACCTTCACTTGTCATATAACAAGAAAATTTCAATCAGCTTTTGTATGAGTAGTAGATCCCCTGCTTTCTAAATCTCAGTTTAAATAGAATCAGCATCAAGTGCTTTGTTATAGGAAAGAATCCAAAAGATAATCAACATTTCTTCTTTAGTTCCACATTGGAGTAGAGAGAGATTGACCTTAACCTGATCTATTGAGAAGACTATGGAAGAGTTTATGCAATTTCTCCAGCATCATGTCCTTATGTGACTCCATCAGCACTGAGTAGTTGAGAAGCACCTTTGGTTTTTCATCCATGAATAGTCTTCAGGGCATTATAAAAGAATTTTGGATTGTTACTATCTATGTAAAACTGAATTTTGTCCACACTCTCACTGATCCAAGAATTCTGCATCTTTCAAAGCTTCCTTTGCAATTTGTTTTTGTTGATCTTAGACATTGCCTTCTCAGAAACAGATAAACAATCCTGCTAGTAAACCCTGGGTGAGTTCTTGCTTTTTATTTCTTAACTTTTGAACTTACCATTTTTGTCAAACTAATCTTGAATTTTGCAAGTGTTCTGGCCACATAAACAAATACAGTTTTGTACACTAAATCTCTGTAAGTTGTTTGCTCCTTTTCATCTCCTCTCTGGCCAACCATGTATTAGCTCAGCTTTCCCTCCAAGTTAGCAATGAACTGTTCCCACTTGAAGAAGTACTATAATCTGTTGATAGTAAAACCTTCTGGTAGTTGTTTTAGGTAGGGGTTGTTGATTTTGTTGAATCTGAATATTTGCCTGATCAGTCCAGCACTCTACACCACACATTGCCTTCATCATTTTCACATTCTTTTTTTCTCTTCCTCTTGCATGACATAATCTTAAATGTCAGTGTTTGCTGGGAGGTTGCAGGAAGTTTTATTGCATCAAGGCAAATGGGAGACAGTATTGGTGATGAGAAGGTCATGAGATACACAAGTCTTTTGTAGTAAGTGTCCATTGCTTTTGTTGTTTCCAACTCTAGTCCTCCCAAGGATTCCCTGCCATGTTTGCTGTTATGTTTGTATTAGAGTCACTTAGAATTATAAGTTTGTCCTTTTATCACACTGATGACAAAGGTCTCCAGATTTTCATAACATTTTTCTTTGACCATATCAACATTCATCATGGTTGAAGCATAGAGTTTTTTCTGCAAGTGGTAATCACATAGTTATGAACCTGTCTTTTACTTCTTTTGTCAGGCATACATGTTTGTTGCCTACTTTACTTTTGATTTCAAAACCACCAGATTCACAATATTCCACTTCACTGTGGTCAAACAAATGGGTATCAGGCTCTGACTTTGGTGAACTGGCCTTCATTTTCCAACTTTGTTTCACTCAGGGATGCTATTTAATACCTGCTAAGGTCTCTCACAACAAGTGTGTGATTAACATCTACTGGATTTAGTGTTGTCCATAAGCATGTGCACATTTCAGGCACAGATAATGAGTTGATTTTCTTTGCAAAAAGTTTTGTACTTTTTTCGCAGAAAAACCTGGAAAGACCTAAATGAATTTATACAGAATGAAGTGAATAGAACCAAGAGATTATTGGACAAAATAATAGCAATATTATACTGATGATCAAGTGTTAAAGACTTTCCTGCTTTACTCAAGCTCTAAGCTTTCCTAGTATCTGATTCAACTACCTTTAAGGTTGTTGGAACAAATTGCTCTCATTTGTTCATTTCATCAGGAAAAGTCTTCACATAGTTGAGGTAGACAGCCCCCTAACTCCCTAATAGTTTTAAGACCCATTGTTTATTCTCAACCTGGTTTAGCTATTGCCAAAATGGTTTGCCAGTGAACACCAAAGGTGCAAAGTCACTGAAAAGGTCTCAGCAACCCTTATAACAGAGATATTAGTCTTCCCTGTTCACACCCTACATCCTAGTTTTCATAGTATATATATATATATATATATATATATATATATATATATATATATATATATATATGTAATTAAGTCATTCCAGTTAAAACAGTTAGGAACATGTTATGCCCTGACAGTTAAGTACTAGATGAGAACATATTTCAATTGTGGGCAATTAAATCATAGGCTTTAAACAAAGTGCCTAGAGTCCTATATCAACATAGATGACTTCAAAAGCCTTTAGATAAACTGGAATAGCAGTTCCAACATATGTCTGGATTCACTGAGGTACTTGGATATACTCTCTAAAGCTTTTTATAAAATCATCATTTGAAATCAGGAAACTAGTATCTAGCAGCTTATTAGTGAAAACCTCCAGCACAGAAAGTCCCTGAGAAGAATTTACATTAGGTTAAAAGGAGAGAGCTTTGTCCTCTTGGCTTCAGTCTTCACTTTTTGGTTGTAAGGGAAACAGAATGTTGGATGGTTGGAAAAGTTGGACTTTCCCTCAATGACCTAGCATCATCTCAAAATGTATAATAACAATATCTGCATTAGATGCCAAGGACAGACTGGAAACAGTAAAGAAAAGAGTCTAGAAGAAAAAAAAAAACTACACCATACCTTAGAACATAAGTCAGTGAACTAGGACTAAATAATAAAATCTATTCTACTACTTTTTATTCTATAAAAACCCCAAAATATTTTTACATTTTACAATAGTTAATTTTGTTTTCAAATGTTAAAACTATTCTTAGTTCAGGAACACAGAAGGATAATATTTGGCCCCAAGGCTTTAATTCACCAACATTAAATAATCTCAGAATGAAATCTTAAGAGTTCTTATTTTAGAAGTTATGAGTTCTTCCAGGAGTTAAGAGTTACCTTTTTCATTAGTACTAAATTTGATTCCACTTTTCCCTATACCCAAGGCAAACTGTGATACAAACTGAGGGTGGGGGTGGGGAATGTTATTAATCATCTCTATCGCTGTAGCAAATAATTGCTTCTTATGGTTGATTGATTGAAACCAACAGCTGTTCATGGGTGGAAGCACACTGAGGGAGGCAGAGTACTAGAAAATAATCCTTAATTACTCAAAGTACCCTTTAACCCTGAAGGGGCAGTGTCATAGTGAGTTGAGAAAGGAGCAAAAAGACACAAATATATTAAATTCTAGTCTTCCATGAAAAAAATTCTTATTCTGTATCTTATTTCAAAATTCTGAGACCAAGAAGACATTAAATTTTAAAGGAATAACAAAAGAAATTCTGTTATCCATTTAATGTTTGCTTTCATCAAATAAAATTTCCTTTAATATTTAAGTTAACTATTACCTGGTTCTGGGGAGACATACACCTTGAAATAAAATCTTTCCCAAGCTTCATTAAAGTCTTCAAGCAGGAAATATTTATTTTTGCAGCATCTCCAAGGATAAACAAACCAAGGACTGAATCCAGCCTATATAATTAAAGAGCAAATTCAGTGAAAACTAAAAGGTCAGTTTATTAAAAAAATAAAAAGTTAGATGCCTAATGGTATCTAGTAGTTCCTTTTTGCCAGATGTATTTAAAATCATATGCATTACCAGTTAAAGGTCTTCTTGAAATTGTAAAAAATTTATAGAGAATTTACAAAGACTCTGTAAGGTGAAGAACTGATCACATACCCATAAGGAAGAATGATCATGGAATTTAGAGTCAAAATATATCCAAACAATTATAAATAGTCCAACCTCTTCATTCAGGAAACAGTCTGAGGAGTGACAAGGATCAGTTGGTTCAGTGGAAAGAAAGTTGGGCCTAGAGTTAAGGTGGTGAAATTTCAGATCTGTCTTCAGGTATTAGCTAGCTGTGTAACCCGGGGCAAGTAATTTAGCCCAATTTGCCTCACTTTCTTCAACTGGCAAAGGATATGACATACCGTTGCAATAACTGTCCAAAAAACCCTTAAACGGTGTCACAAAGAATTGTGCACAACTGAACTAAAGAGTGGCTTGTCCAAAGTAATATGCTAATGAAATTTAATATAATCATTCCAGACAAGTCCCTCCTGCAGCCTTATAACTGCATTAAAAATTATTTGCTTCATATTCTTAGCAATCTCATATATTGGCAAGATATAATGTTAAAATATAAGGATTCATTAATAATTGAAAATTAATCAAAAATGAATTGAAATTCAAAATATCTAAAACAAAAATCATGTTCTGTCCCTATTCAAACAGATTCTTTCTCTTCACTTAACTATTTCTGTAAGGTCTCCCTTTCCCACAGTCATGCATGTTCCAGAAGTTAAGAGACTTGTCCAAGCTCATCCAGTCAATATATATCAGACTCAGTATTGGAACACAAGTCTTGAGGTTTGAGGTGGTCCTTATTCATTATTACACATCTCTCATTCATTATTTATATCTATGGGTGTGTTTGCATAATGTATAAAATTCATAAACATATATGTATATGAATATATATATGTTTGAGTACTATACAAATGTACAAAATAAATACCTGTATAAATATTGAAGTGCAGATAATATTTGATAAATGATACAAAATGAACAATGAAAGTTTAATTTAGTCAATTATCAACAAATGTGATAATTTTCTTGTATTACTTTATGAAATCTACTAGATATCTCTTTGACATTAAAAAATTTTATTTGCCACCATACTCTTTTATTCCTTTAGAGATTAAGAATCTCACAAAGGGTCAAAGGAGATGAATAGACAGTTTTCAAATGAAGAAATTAAAGCTATATATTATATGAAAAATCCTCAAAATCATTTTTTGATTAGAGAAATGCAAATTAAAACAACTATGAGGTATCACCTCACAGCCATCAGATTGACTAAGAGCACAAAAAGGAAAAATGATTAATGTTGAAGAGGTTGTGGGAGGATTAGGACATTAATGTATTGCTGGTGGAGTTGTGAACTGATTTAACAATTCTGGAGAGCAATATGGAACTATGCCCAAAAAGCAATAAAACTGATCATACACTCTGATCCAGCCATTCCAATTCTAGGTCTATACCTAGAAGAAAGTTCCACATGTTCCAAAATATTCACAGAAGCTCTTTTTGTAGTTGCGAAGAACTGGAAATTGAGGGGATTCTCATCAATTGGGGAATGGTTGAGCAAATTATGGTATATGAATATGTTCCATAAGAAACCATAAAAGGTTGGACTCTTGAGAAGCATGAAATGAATTACAGGATCTGATGTTGAGCAGAAGGGAGCAGAACCAAAAGAACATTGTACATATTAACAACATTGTGAGTTGATCAGCCTTGATAGATGTAGCTCCTCTCAGCAGTTCAGAGAACTAGGACAACCTTATTAGATTGGCTATGGACTATGCTATCCTCATCCAGGGGAAGAAAAGCAAAACAAAAAAAAATCCCTTTAAAATCTAATGAACATTTTTTAAAAATGCACTTTAAAAAAAATTCTCTTATGTTCTTCTTTCTCTTAATCTTAATTCCTCATACCAAAAATGACTAATCCAAAACATGTTTAACACAAATGTCTATGTACAATTTAAAACCTGATTGTTCACTCCTGAGGGGGGCGGGGGCAGGAAGGGAGAGTGGAAGGAAATTTTGTAACTTAAAAATATCATATGCATATGAATGTTGAAAAGCTTTCATAACATGCAATTAGAAAAATAAAATATCAATTAAAACAAGAATCTCACAAGGGCAAGTACATGATTTTCTTGATTAGTATGAATTTATTTTCACTGAATCCATCTCCTAATCAAAAGTTTGTATTCCAGAGTTTCCTTGTAAGTATTGAAAATTTTATTGATTCTAAAAAAATGTTGCTAAAATAAGAAACAAAAAAAAAGATCCAATAGCAATGCTACTAAAATAGGAAACAAAAACAATCAGTATAAATCATCTATAATGGATTATTACAGTGCTTTTACAAGAAACATTCTCCTTTCATTTATTTATCTATCTATTTATTTATTTCAGTCTTTCTATAAGTGAAATATGTCTCTCTCCTAATAAGATGCTTTTGTTAAATCAGAATTTATTATGCATTTTGGCATTTGTATTTTATTGGCAATGAAGACAAAGTGTTGAAAAAATTCCTGGATGTGGAAATCCGTTGTATTTGAATTGTTGGTACAATGGTAAAATTATTTTTGGATAAATATTCTTTAAGTTTAGAGATGTGTGGGATAAAAATCCACTTAAAAATAGAAACTCCTCTGAGGAAAAAAGAAAGTTTATTTTGGTTTTTCTTGAAAAGGGCACACTCCAAGTCTCACAAAGATAGTAAGATCAAGGAGCTGCCTCAAGGTGACAGTCAAGCAAGATTATATGGCCTAGGGTGATTCTCCCCTCCCTAGCCCTCTCTCTTCCAACCTGATTGGGTAATGTTTTCAGAGTTACAATGTTAACACAAAAAATCTTCCCAGTTACAAAGAGAAGATTAAAGTGTTTTCATAGAACAGTACCTTACCATCCAGATGGTGAGGGTATCAGAATTTTTCTAATGACCTTTTGTTGTCTATCTAAGTGAATTAATGTCTGAGTATTCAAGGACTTTTTAGTACTTATCATCAAATAAGAGAAGGCAGTCTACTGTTCTCTCAGTCTATCATCAAATAGGTGGCTAACTAAAAATGCAGTCTCTGTAGGGAAGTATTCCACTATTTCCCTCCCTAACAGAATCAGGAGGGTGTCTGACTCGGCAGGCAAGACCTCTTTCCCTCTTTCTTCTAAGACTAGTCTAAGAGCAATAGTCTGTCTTTGTTTTAATGGTTTTTAACCCTGAGAGGACTTCAGTAGGAATATTAACTCTTTAGAGGGAATATTCCACTCAATCCCTCCTTTTTTCCATACATATATATATATATATATATATATATATATATATATATATATATATATATATATATGTTTTGGCATCTAAAGTCCTCTCACAATATCTTTGATACTCTCTCAGTTTCTATTATCTCCCTCTCTCTCTCTCTTGCTCTCTCTCTCTCTCTCTCCCGTCCACCTGGGACCTATCTTTTTTATTGGAACCTTGACCAAACAAACCATACACATATCACAGACACAACAGAGGAAGAAGAACTTCTCTGGCTTCACTCTTTTCCCCTGGAGACATTCAATATCTTTCTGTATCTGAAGAGTTATTTATATTTCCAATTCAGATGACTTGTTGAGATCTCCTCGTCTGGTAAAGGAACTACTTAACATAACATCTTATCAGACAGATTCATAATTTCATCATCAGACCATAACATTCTAAAGCTATTGAAATTCACATTTCACATTGATATATACACTTCACTTTAACAAAAATACAACTTCCCTAATTGTTCACTTAATAAGTGAATATGTTGAAAATTATCAAGTTAACTTGAGTTTATAACATTTATATTAGTTGACCATCTTTGTACAAAGAGTGTCCAGCAAGTGACATACAAATAGCCTTAATCTCTTCTTCTTCATTAAAATAATAACTCAAGTATACTTAACTAAAATAAATTATTTTTCTTTCCAAAATGTTTCTTAAGTAAACTATAGGTGATTCTTCTCCTGATATACTTAACCGATTTACATTCCCTTTTGAAAGTATAACTTGAAACTGCTACTGCACAGAAGTGTATCCTGAGATTATATAATCTTCTTTATTCTTCTTACCTAAAAATCCTTTCCCTAGCACAAAATAAACTAAAAGAAAAGAAAATAAGAGAATCTTAATTCTTCTTAAAGTATATAGCTAACAGCAGAGGTTAGCTATATGTTAGTTAGTTAGTTAAAACCACACGTTGGCCTATCTAGCTATTAAACTCCACTTTACCTAAAATTTGTATGTCAGATTGACTTTTAATGATTTACTATAAAGATATAGGACATCAAAGGAAAATTACTTTATAGATATAATTTTGAGTGTCAGTTTCCAGGTAGAGGTCATGTGAATAATGAAATGCCTTAAGTCAAATTTTAGATTTATTTGGTGAGACATTATGTAAATGTCACATTTGGGGAAGTCAAGTCAAAAGGGTCCAACCTGAGGTTGAACTGAAAAGTCACCCCTTCAGCTTTTTCTCCTAATACACCTGTCACCTGTGTGGTGTCCAAACCTCCTTTGAACTTCCAGACTTCAAGAGAGAATTCACTTAACAGTACTTCCTTTGCTGATCATACCTGATGTCAGATACATAACAAAATCCAATTAAAAGTCCCATGATCTAAAAATAGTAATTCCATCTTATTAGATCTCCAAGTGAATCCACTTCCCAAGGACTAAATTCTAATTCTAATCTGGATTGGGGGTGGTCACAATCAATCAGTCCCCTGCCCTACACATATATCACCTATATTTACTCTGAGTTTCTCTGTCATCAGAATACATTAAATAAAGTGACTTTATAAAACATTAAAAAAGCAGTCAAGTTCCCCCACCATCTGGAGTATTCCTTGGCAAACAAAAAAAACTTCTTCGCAAATATGTTTCATAATTCAACTAGAAGGTCTATCTTCCTGGTCGCACTAAATTCTAATCTGCAGACCCATATCCCTTTGTTTGAAAGATGGTATATTAGAGGCCCCTTGGCTAGCCTGCTGTATTACAATAAATAAACACCTCCTTTGGCTGGAAGATATATATATATATATATATATATATATATATATATATATATATATATATACATATATATATATACATACATATATAACCACAAAAATTCAAATATATATATATATATATATATAATATATATTTGGCAAGTTCTTATGCAAACAATTCTCTATAATAAGCCTGTTTAATTATTATTCATGTTTGAAATAAAAATTATTTTCAGAATTCATCCCATTAGAATATTTCTAGATTTAACAAAACAGTAATAAGTGTAACACATTAAGGACTCAATTTCACAAAGCAATCTTTCTATTATTACATTTATAACCGAACCTATAGTTCTAGAGCAAGATCTTACACATCATTTAAAAATTTCAGGGAATCCAGGGGGTCATTACCTTTGATAAATTCCCTCATTATCCCTACAAAGCAATCAATCATTAATTCCAGGTTTGACCACATGACAGTAAAATAGTTTATATGATAACACTCTTCAACAATTTATTCATTGATAAGCCATCTAATTAGGATTACATAATTTTTAATTTTCTAATCATTTTCCAAAGCCCCTCACTTTTATACAACATTATTGGAAAGGGCATCTTGCAATTACACTATCCTTCTGAATCTACATTTAACATGGGGGAAGAAATCTGCAATTTTTACTTCTTTAAAATTTAAACATTAAATCCTTAACCTACATGAAATATAAAGTTTTCATGCTGACATCTTCTCTTAAAGCAAAACAACATGTTTCCTTAAAGTTATCCTTATAATTAAGTATCTTTTACACACAAATGTCTCCTGAATTTGTGCTTTATAAGCTTATTTATGTCTTTTTCCAAATACACTTCTATTTTCAAATAAAAGAAAATAAGATTCTCCAGGAATTTTAGCCTTTTACATATAATTTCAAATGCCCAATGTATACTTTTTTACCCATGGTAGTGTTACATTTACATATATAATAAATAAGCTACATTGATCATAATTTTAAATTCTCAAAAAGTTTTTTAAATCTGTTGTTATACAAAGTTTACCAATTTTTCACTACATATTTCAATTTCATTTATTTTCCCTTTGCTCCCTAGAATTTTACAACACAGAAAAATTCTTAAGACCAGTGATTGCTAAAAATCCATTTTTATGATTACAAGATTTTCTCTACTCTTCTCTCAAATTCCAAAAGTCACATTCAAAAGAGTTTTCTACCAACCAACATTTCTTAATATTGGAACATTTTATGTTATGGGAATTGGATATTCCCCTCAATTTGAGATATTAAAGAAATAGTGTATTAATTCTGTACCTTTACATATTTATCATTACTCACTCACCCCAGATTTTTCCAGATACATGAACTATACCCCAAACATATTTTGAATCAGTGTTTCCTGATTCCATTTGTTTAGTAATTCTAGGGCTTAATTAAGAGCACATACATAACTCACAATCTATCCTGACTGCCAGCCTCCACACCAAGGCATTCTGTCTCTATCTATTCCAGCATTTCCATTAATTCTTTTTCCTCCTGTGACTCTGGAGGTGTCATAAAACATTAAAATAAAAAAAAAACAAACAAACCCCGTATTTGAATTTGAAATCATCTTCCAAGGTCCCCAAAATCCTCAAAATTAATCCTTTTACTTATACAATATCAAGCCTGGTCAAATTTTGTCTACATACTTTAACCAATTTCCATACTTAACAAATGGTTCAAAACCCCCAATTGTCTCTATGCTTCTCTTCTCAGTACTTTCACAACCTCTTACTCAGACTATACAATTTACATTTCCCCTTAATATTCTGTTCCACACTTCTTTTTCATTAACTCTTTTTTTGACTATAATTAATACTGTTCTGAACTGGATATATAAACCACAGACACGTTTGTACTTTCCAGCAAACATTTTCCATTCAAAGGGTTTAATATTGAACACTTCTTGATTTTAACTGGTAAAACTTTTGAGAACGCAAACAGCTACTTAAAAAAAATCTCACAGTCTAATTGGAATATTACTTGCTCCCTTCTTCTGATAGAACAAACCACATAACTTTTCTCATAAGAAGGCAGGTCCAAAATCTTTCCTGGGGGCTCTTCTTTTGTTAGGCTCCCACTTGTTTCATTGCTCTCTGTAATAACTAACATTACCAGAATCTATACTAATAAACTCCTGAAACTATAATTTACCATATCATTCTGGTAAAAAGATTAACTAGTTTCCCTTTTCTGGCATTTCTGTGTAACCAAATTATATACTTTAGAATTAACCTGACTCTCTTGACTTTCTAAGATTTACTTTCCCCAAAACATTTTCAAATTAAAATAACATTTCTTTTTGTGATTTCTTTACTTAACATATTTGGCAATTTTCATTGCCTATTTAACTACAAAATAAGGCCCCTTTTAACACTTATTTTACTAAGTCTTCATGAAACAATTCTCTCTATTATTAATGAGTCCTTTTTCTTAATAAATTCCTTTTTTTTGCTCCTTTTTCTCTTCCAAGGTCAAGAGATATAAACTAAAACAAACAAACAAACAAACGAACAGGCAAGCACCCCAGAGAGAAAAAAGCAGGGAGGGGAAGGAGGGAGAGGAGGAAGAAAGCATTCTAGCAACACAGAATTACAGTAAAAAATGGAGAAGAGAAAAAGCCAACAGTATTTTATCATTTTTGCACTTTTCCCTTTTTACTTTGGATTTCTTCCCATTATTAAGTCTAGACTTTAGAGCTCTCAGCCAGCACTTCTGGAACCTTCTGTCTTCCCCATACGGACTCTAACCACTTGGAATATCCTATGGACTCTAACTGCTTAGACTTCCAGAATCTCTCACTGTAAATTGCTTGGCAGTCCTATGGACTCTAACCTCTTAGACTGGTCCTAAGAATTCTAAGGGCTTGGACTTGCAAATTGCTTGGGATTGTTTCCAACCTTGCCCTTTTCTCTGCCCGAAATGAATACAATCTGCAGATTTGAATTCTTTTTTAGAAAAGATGAGGGTAGGGTCACCCTTCAGAATAGTTTGTAACAAACTCTTGCTTATAAGATTATTTATTATCAGGCCTTACCTGTATCATATATCAAGTACTTTGCTAATTTTGGCCAATTAACACTAAGAAAAGATATGGAGCTATCAGTTAAAAGAAAATGGAGAAATTTTAAATACTGTGGTTAAGTTCACTTACTTTGATAATGTTCTTTCCAAGGGTACATATAGATGCTGAGGTTATCACCTGCAGAGCTAATTAAGTGTTTGGGAGGCTCTGAAGGAAAGTGTGAGAGAGAAGAGGCTATTAGACTGCCCACCAAACTTAAGATAAACAGAGATATTGTGCTGATGTCATTATGCCTATGAAACCTGGACAGCATCACAAAGCCATTGCAGGATATGGAAATACTTCCATTTGAAATTTCTAAGAAAGATTCTGAAGATCACCTGGTAGGATAAGATACCAGGCCATGAGGTCCTTTTTGAAATAAACTGCCAAGCATAATAGGAAGTTCTGAGGAGATTGGAGAGAAAGGGAAAAAATGCTGCTAAAAACATTTAATAGAAAAGGATAAGTATGTTTTTAGCAAAAGCCTGGGTTCACATAATGGGTCTTTTGGAGGTGGTCAGGAAAGTATTTGCCCATTGGAAGATCATTTTATGAAGAAGCATAAATCATGCAAGATAGCATCCAACTTCTTGAGAGGGAATATATGGATTTTGAAGGACTAAAATGGTAGGGGAAACACCAAACTAGAGAGGAGAGTATTATGGCATTAAGAATGGATATTTAAACACCACCTGTATAAAAATATTCATAGTAGCTCTGTTTGTGGTGGTAAAGAATTGGAAATTGAGGGGATGTCCATCAATTGGGGAATGGCTTAATAAACTGTAGTATATGTATGCCATGGAACACTATTATTCTATTAGAAACCAGAAGGGATGGGAATTCAGGGAAGTCGATTTGCATGAACTGATGCTGAGCGAGAAGTGTAGAACAAGAAGAACATTGTATACCCTAACAGCAACTTGGGAGTGATAATCAACCTCAATGGACTTGTTCATACCAACAAGGCAACAATCAGGCACAATTTTGGGTTATCTGCAATGGAGAATGCCATCTGTATCTTGAGAAAGTATTGCAGAGTTTGAACAAAGACCAAAGACTATTACCTTTATTTTTTTTTAACAAAAGGTATCTTATTATGTAATTCTGCTATATCTCATACTTTCAGAAAAGGAATATAGTGAAGTGTTTTCTCCCTAAATATTTAGTGGAGAAAATAAATGAGTAATGTTGGTGGTGGCAAATGTTCTTTAAAACTCTGATAGAATACTCTTGTGAAGATATCAGGACTAAAAGTTTCTTCTCACAGCTCTCAAATACCCTCCACCACCAGCTAGTTTCCTTTTCTTATTTAAGACTTATAATTGGTCTTCTGTTAGTTTCTGTATTTATATTTTGGAAGACATTTCTTATGTTTTATTAACATTTAACTGTGTAGAGGAGGTTTTTACAATTTTCTCTTAACATTATTAAACATTTGAAAGAAGCAGTATTTAGTTTTGGTAATCATTTCTATAATCTTTTTGTTTCCAGTTTACTTCTCCTCTTACTTTTATTATCTTCATTTTTGTGTTTATTCAAGCTTTGTTCCTTTGATGGTTTTCTTTTTTAGTGCATATTGACTTCAATAATATTCTTATTTTCTATTTAATGGATGTTTTTAGGTTTAAAATTTTTCCACTGAGGACCAATTTACTTGCATCCCATAAACTTTAATATTTTATTTCAACATCATTATTTGATTTCACATAATTATTAAATATTTCTATGAATTGTTCCTTTTCATACTCAATATTTAGAATTTTATTATTTTTTGTGTCTCTTTTTGGTGATTTTTGAATAGATTAATATTTCATTGTTTAAGTTTGTAAAAATATGTTTATTTCTTACCTTTTACATTCATTTGTGTCCTACTAATAATTTATGCTGAAAATATCTTTTTTTGCAGTCTTATTTAGAAGACATCATAAATCTTCTACCTATACTGTTTTCTTTTTTTTCTAGTTGTTTTCTTTTTGCAAGGCAGTGGGGTTAAGTGGCTTGCCCAAGACCTCACAACTAGGTAATTATTATATACCTATAATTTTTAAAAATTATTTGTTCAATTCTATATTTTCCTTAGATACTAAGTCATATGGAATATGCCATAATTGATTTATTGTCAAAAATTCCTTAAAGAATAATATAATTTTCTTTTCTTTATCTTTTTGTGTTCTGCATTTTTGTTTTTGTTATCTGCAATAATTACAGTTTCTCCTTTTTTCAGATTCAGTAAATGTTTTACAACTATTGTTCCAGTTTCTCTTTAGTTTTTGTTTGTCTTTCCTTAAGTGTGTTCTTTTAAGGAACAGACAATAGGGATTTATTTTCTTAGCAATTCAATAAAATGAAAGTGAGTTAAGAATTGGATGAGTTCATTCACAAAGTTATTAAAGTTTTATTTTTCTCCCCACATAATTTGTTTGTTTTTTTAAAGGCAATGGGGTTAAGTAACTTGCCCAAAGTCACACAGCTAGGGAATTATTAAATGACAGAGGTCACATTTGAACTCAGGTCCTCCTGACTCCAGGGCCAGTATTCACTGTGCCATCTAGCTACCCCTACATAATTTCAATTTTTCCCCCTCAAAAGCGGGGGGGGGATTTATTATTCCTATTCCTTTTTTTTCATTGTCCACTCTGGTATTTTTTTCTTTATTTAAGGTAACTACATTCCCATAGGCTCTCTTTTCTTTACCATCTCCATTCTGTTTGAGATCTTCTCCCTAGTTTTGGCATTTTAATTTCTTAAATCCTTTTTGTTTCTTCCTTTTTAAAAATTATCCAATTCTTCCTCTTTTTTCTGTTAATTTGTCTCATAAAATCTTGTTCCCTGCCCTTCCATTTCAAATTCTGTCTTTTTTTATTTTCCTTAATTTTTTTCTTTGAACATTATTTCTTTTACAAATTTTCTTTATACTCTTCCATTCTGTTTATTCTGGACATCTTTTTTCTTTTCACTTGTGGTTATATAATTTCTTCTTTGGTTATTATATTACATATGGAATTAAAGGTAACTATTGAGTTCCTTCTTCTAAGGTAATTTCTATGATATTAAATTATCATGGATTATAGATATTATAAAATATAGATATTGCCCCATCTCCTTTTTTCCTTCTGTGCTTCATTTTGAAGTATTATTTTCAGCAGGAGATAGGAGAAATGAGTTGTCCTGTGGTAGAAATTTCCCATGTCCTAATTGAGAAATTCTTTATCATTCATGGGTTGGCTCATGATTATTTTTCCCCCTTTGCCATGAAATTTCTGAGTCCATTCCTTCACTGTTTTCTGGATGCCAGTTGCTCCCCAAAGGCAGGATGCTGTCCATGAAAGCACATCATTCTCTCTGTGGTCTTGTGAAACACCAAATATTATTGCATTATTATATTGTAACCATTTTATGGTCCCAATCTCCTCTCTCTACCATGCCAACAAAAATGCTTTTAACAGGATCTCCTCCAAATACTGAATCTAAGTATTTTTTCTTTACTCCAGTTTGCTCTCTTCTTTTGCCACCTCATCCATTCTCCAGTAGCCCTTCTTCCATGTTTTATCAATGATTTAGTTAGGATACAACACATTCTTTTATATCTTCCCCATTTCTCTTTTTAAAAATAACCTTCCATTTTTCAATTTAATATCAAAACCCCCTGAAAACTGATTTTCCTCCACAGTTGGGATACTGTGAGGCTTAGCCCATGGTGTTTTCATTGGTGTTAGTCTTGTTTCCCCATTCTCACTTATTCTATTGGACAACTAGGTGGCACAGTGAAAAGAGCATGAGTCTTGGAGTCAGAAAAATATGAGTTCAAATTCATGCTCACTCACTTATTAGTTCACACTTGTATTAAAGTGATTTTCCTAAAACCTAATTAAGTCTAATCTTGTCAATAAACTACAGTAGTCTACCCACAATTAAACCCCAAATGCTCTATTCTGTCTTGACAATAAGTGGTTCAAGGAGTGCCATTATATATTTTTATAATTATAATATATTATAACAATTACGATAAAGCTAAGGATACAGGTTTGTGTCTTAATGCTGCTAAGAGGTAAATCATGAAAATAATAAAAATATTATGAAATGGGCAAGCCACTTAACCCCATTTGCCTTGCAAAAAACCTAAAAAAAAACTAAAATATTATGAAAAGCTTAAGAAAGCATTTTGGTGGAGTCATAGTCTCCCAATCCTATTCTCTCACTCTCTTATTTTTTTACAGATTTAGAAGATTTTTATGCTCTTCTAGATGTATATGCTATCCTCACTTTAGCCCAGATCTGATGAGAGTAGAGTTCCAGTGCTACCAGCTCTCTACTACCAACTGATTCTTCTATTGCCTCATTTATATGAATTAATTTTTTTTCTTCTACACAGTTTTGCTTTTTGGAATTACCACATTTTACTCAGCTCTTCCTCAATTTTGTTCTAAAGACTCAGGACAATTTTCTTCATTTCACATTTTATTGGTATCAAGATTCTTTTTTTTAATCATAATTTTCAAGAAATCTATTATGTTTTCTCTTCTTGATCTGTTTTCCAGATTGATTGTTTTCCTTATGAGATATTTCACAATATCTTCTACTTCTTAATTTTTATTTTGTTTTATTATTTTCAGTCTCTTATAATATCATTTGCTTCCTCTTCAAGTAGTTGTTTACTTAGGATGCTGGTTCTCCTTTTCCAGTTGGTTGATTTTCTTTTTCAGAATTTTCTTTTTTTTTCCTAGTTTTTTTTTTCCTCAATCTTTCTTACTTGATTTTTAAAAGTCCTTTCAAATTTCTTTCAATATCACTTTTGGGCCATGTGAACATTTGATGTTTCTTTATTGGGAAGAGCTTTTTTTTTGTTTCAATATTCTCCCCTAAAAAGTAACTCCAGTCTTCTGTATTCCCAGTTAAGTTCTTTCTCCTTTTCTTCTTCATTTAAATGCTGTTTTTGTTTCTGTTTTATAGTTTTTTACAGCTCACTAACATAATCAGCTCTAGATGTAAAGTGTGAGGGTGTTGTCTCCAGTCTCAGAACCTTCTTGTTATTTTTTTGATTTCTGTCCAGGTGCCAACTTCAGCACTCCTTTCTACCTCCAAGTCACAACTAGGGCCCCCATGATTATACTATGCTAGAAATACTCTTGCTCCTTAAAGACCCTTCAGGAATTGTAACTTTCAGTTCTCCACTTTGGTCTGGGAACCAAAACCACTCAGTCCTCCTTTGAGTGCCCATAGCCAGTAAAGTCTCTGCCCTACTTCTGCATTGACTGGGTGACATCTAATTCCTTCTCATTTTCAGCAGCAGACTGGAACCTCTTAGCAACATAGCTGGGCCCAGTATCCCTTGGGAACAGAGGGTTCTTCAATCTTCCTGTGCTCATATGTCTGACATCCTTCCCCCTTCCCCAAACCCACAGACACATACACTATCTGTGAGGTGAGAATTCTTATTGTGTCTGAGGCTACCTCCCAAATCAGCTGCCCCTAAGACTTGTTAGTTGTTTCCACAGGCCATAGTCTGGGGATGATGTTTGCACTTCACTCAGTCCAATCTCTGTCCTAGGGTCTTGTCTCAGTCAGACCACTGCTTTGCCCTATCTCTTGTTTATTTTTCCTACTCTATGTTTGCTCTTAGGCACTATTTTGCTTTGTTTGTGGAGGAAATCTGGAGGTTGATAATGTTCTGACCTACTACATTATCTTCCCATCTAATTTGATCCTTGCAGCAACCCTAAGAGTTAGGTGTTATTACCAATTTTACAAATGAGAAAACTGAGGAAAGTGAGGTTATGATGACAGGAATCACTTAGCTATTAAATGTCTCATATTGGATTTGAATTTAATTCTTTTTGACCCCAGATCCAGTGTTCTATGCACTGTATTACTTAGCTACATAACAAAGAATAAAAAGAATTCTAAAAAAATCCTGGTCCGCCCATTGGTTATCTTTCTGTGGCTATCACTGCTTCAAGCAGAAGAATTTTAAGGAAAGCTCTCATGGTCCCAGCTGCTGATAATCTCCTTTTTCCTTTACATATCTTGCATTTGTTTATCTTCATTTGGATTGTGTATACCTAGCCCAATGTAAGCTTCTTAATGACACATATTGTTTCATAATCAATCAATTAATTAATTTTAATCAATTATTATTAATTATTATTAATATGTGAGTGGGGGGTTTGTAATATTTGTACTAATTGATTAAATATGTTAGAATTTCTCTTTTTTCATAGGGGACCCAGACAATGGAATAGCACAGCTAGTCAATCAGGAGGACTTCTGATGCCCATAGCTACTTAACATACCAACAATCCCAATGAAACTCAACTGGAAGATCATACTAGCTTTGAAATGAATACTGAGCCAGTTAGTGCTTTATAGACATTCAAGTAACAACTCTCTTTTCAAATACTTTCTGTCTATAGGTTATGAGACCAACAACACATTCTGTACTATTGTTTTTTGGTAGATAACCTTATCTCCAGAGACTCCTTTAGTTTTCCTTATGAGGTTCTAGGAATATACTGTTTGTAGAGACATTTCCTTGATTGCTTATCACCAAGAATGCCTTTTGATTTCTGTATCAAAGGTTCTCTACTCTGAGGCCTGGAATTCCTCATTTCCCTTGTTTCCTGGGACTTGGATGCTAGCATCTGCTCAAATTCCTGTCTTTTCTCAATCTTTCCAACTGGGCATTAAACAGGTCAGAACAGACAGGGTTCCAGCTTGCAAGTTTTGTCTTCTCAGGCAATAAAATGAATTTATTATCTGTGTAAACTGTGATTGAACTATGGTTCATTCCAGGTTCCCCTTTTGAGCCCTAGTTTTTCTTTATTAAGCATTTCACAGGGGTTTTTAACATAAGTTGATAAATGTTTAATGAATCAAACTGATTTGACTAAGACAACAATGATGAAAAAAACTGAACAAGACATCTTTATTTGAATTTAAAGAAATGTGAAAAAATGATGGATCATGTCTAATTTCAATGTGATTTTATACAATTTCTGCTTATATATATGAATTTCCTTTCAAACTTATGTCTTTTTTATAATTATATGCTTTTTCTGTTGCTTCTTTAAAGAGTATAACACATTTCTATCAAGAAGCTATTTAAAAGTTAAACATAATATGAATGTTTTTGGTTTCAGATTTCTCACATTCCTCATTTTGCCTAGACCCATCAAAACTGTCCTATAATTAAATAGTGTGCAAAAAGAGTTCTGGTATTCATCTCTTCTCCTGTGGGTCTTCCAGATTCCCAGAGATGACTTAGATAATGGGGTGTTAGGTGCAGAGTGTTAACTTTATCTGCTCAAATTGTAACTTAAATCTACTAGTTTTGAGTGACTTCAAAGTCTCAGAGGTATAGATACCCTAGAGGTTTAAAATCAACTGACAATAGGGAAAAAAGATCTATTGAGTCAACTTTAATGACACATATTAGTGCAATTCATGTTGGCAACAACAATAAAAAAGAATTAGAAAGTGTATTTCTCTTTAAGGAAGAGAATATTTTTCTTGCTGATTGCTTTGAGTAATCACCTATAGCCATTTTTCTGCCAATTGCTCCACTTTTATTCTTCCTCCTCAATTTACCTCAGGTGGTCTGCTGTGTTTGATTTAAAGCTTTCATTATTTTAAATGGGTTTACAAATTAAAGTGAGCTTTCCAAACCAATTCTAGAAAAGAAATAATAATTCTTTTTTTGGTTGTAGTTATCCTTTACAAATAATTTTTAAAAACATATTTCCCTGAAAAGTGATATATTGATATTTAATGGTCCAAGTTTACTATATGTAATTTTAAAGTTTAAAATGCTGGAATTAAGATCTTATCAATAACAAATTTTAACTAACACAAATTGCAGTTCTTGCAAAAATGTTAAAAATTATTTGTAGAGAAAATGAACCAAAGGTTTATACACTTTAATTACAAATTATTTTCATAGCCAGTTAAGGTATGATTAACATTTAAATTAAAAAGTTGTTTAATATTTAAGTAGAAAAATTGTTCCATGTACAACATCAGGTTTAAAAATGAAGCCTTACCAGAATTTTTTCTGAAGTTGTTCTTTATGCTTTAGAAGATGTTCAAGTACTTCATTTAAACGAGGCCTTTGATTCTGTACACAAGACCAAACAACAGTGCAATGCCAAAGAAGGTGACTCACTTCCTGTCTTTTTTTATAAGGCTTCAATTTGTATCTCTGTGATTTAAAGAGGCATGAAAGAACATGTTTAAGGATTCTTTAAATTAAAATTAATAATATTCAGTTTTTAACTCTCAACTAATTTATAATCTATCAAAATTTTCTTAAGTACATATTATAAATAAACTTGCTATATGAAATCAGTCAAATGCAAATTTAGTGCAAAAACGACACTGAAAATTGATGAAGGAAAGGGAACAGATAAGATCCAACACCTACAGCAATTCTAACCATTTACATTTTTATTTTATACAAAAAATAGTTTTGATGGGATGGTTTCTATCACATAATGATTCTAGGCACCCTTTAATCCAACCAAGGAAAAAATACATTACTATTAATTCTTTGATAGCTAGCTATCTATCCATGTAGGGAAAACCAACTAGATGAAAACTTTTCAGATAATTGGGTCAAAGAAGCATGGATTTAAATCAGAAAGAGACCTCAGAAATTATCTACTCCAGTTCCCTCATTTTTGCAGATTAAGAAACTGGGGTTCAGAGAACGTGCTCAGTTGTATCCCAGACTATAAGCAGCAGTGCTAAAATTTGAACCTAGGTTAATTCATTTATGATCCAACATTAATGAGATGCAGTTAGATGGATTACCTATAGTGCTTATACATTAGTATTTCCAATAGTTTGGAAAGACATCGTAAATGGAAGCTCAGACCTGACCCCAATGGATTGTAAACTCTTTGAGGGCAGGGTCATTTTATTTTGTGCATTTGTCTCCAGTGCTTAGTATAGTAACAAATAATAGGTACTTAATTAATATTGATTGGTTTTTATCATTTTTAAAGAAGTTTCATGCCCTAAAATAATTGGCAAAAGAGAAAATAATGACAAAATACCAGAAAAATCATCTAAACCAACATACACTTTCCTATCCTTGCCAAGTAGAGATATATTGGAAGACAAGAGAAACACTGGTTTAGGATCTACACTCTCCTGTGAAAAGATAAAAGATCAGAAATAATATCATCTCAGAAACTAGTGAAAAGCAGTATAAGGGGATCAGGGAATAAACACAAAACTTGGTATGAAATCCAATCATGTCAGATTATCACATGAAAATTTATACATGAAAATAAAGAGAAGATAAGTAGAAATATCTCTATGGTTATTTGTACTGATCATTAAAGACAATAGAATTCCATATTTTGACTCAGTGTCATAGGAAAAAAATAGTTCTAAGAAAAAAAATTAAGGGACAACTAGGTGGTGCAGTGTAATTCAAATTTGACCTCATACACTTAACAATTACCTAGCTGTGTGACCTTGGGCAAGTCACTTAACCCCACTGCCTTGTAAAAATCCAAAAGAAAATTAGAAAAAGAGATAGAAGTCATGTAATACTGAACAAAAAAGGAAGTTAATTTTTAAAAGACCCAGATAACACTTCCAATATTTTCAGTATATCATTTATAAAAAATTTATGAAATTACATAAAGAATCTTATAGTTAGAATGAGAAGAGAGTTACAAACCCATCTGAGTATCAGAGTAAGTATCCTCATTTTCTATTATATTCCAGATTATTAAGGTAAATGACATCAGAATAATAAAAACCTAATTTCTTTGAATATCTTCCTGGTATCAGGTCATATATCACTTCTGACTAATTTGATAGAAAAATATTATATAATAGGACATTCCTTATTGATTGTGAAGAACAGTAATCTAGTTGTTAGTTTAAAGTTTAAACTAGCTCCTAGTTTAAAAATTCTGTATAGTTTAATACACAATTTATAATTTGAGGTATGGACAGGAATACACTGTTTAGAAATCAGGTATCCAAAAAGAAAAAAAAATGTACATTCATCATCATTTCCTTAAGTTTATACAATCTACAAAAACAATAAGACTGCTTTGCAGTCTTTGCTTATTCCAGAGGTCTAAGTGCTCACACTGAAAATTTAGCAATAAACTCTCTTCAGCCTGTTTGAACTGGCTCCAGTACAGCTCTGGCTATTTGTAAATAGAAGAGTTGATAGTTCTTCAAAAATAAGAAATTCAGATAGGATAGTTTTTCCATTATTCCTCTTTGTCAGCTTCAACATTTTAGAATTTAGCTGAGAATGAGGCTATTTGACATATTTCCCCATGTAAAAGCCACACTTTTTTTTTTTGAAAAATTTGGGGTCTAAAAACTGGGAGCATCTTATACAGTGGTTATAGATATTTTTACTTGCATTTCCTACTTTTTTCCACACTTTTCTTTGTGCTCATTGTTTTACATTTGTTACTGGTATATTACCAGTTATGTTTTGTCACATTCCTCCCAGAAATGGCTCAGAAAAGATTTTGATACAGTGATGAATTCAAGTTCAAAATGATCCAATTTGCAAAAATGCATGGAAATTGTACTGCTGAACTTCAGTTTTGTCCTCCTCCAACTGAAAAAATACAGTACAGGACTGGCTATGGGAAGAAGAAACCAGACCAAAAACTCCCCTGCAGAAGGAGGTCATGAGAGGCAAGTCAGTCAAATGACCCGAGTGAGAGAGGAGATTGAAGAGATGGAATGAACAGGAAAGGGCAAGTGGAATTCCTGTATCGACAAAGATAGTTCAGCAAGAGATGAGAAGAATTGCTGATGAAAAAGAAATGACTTATTTCAGAGGAAGACAATTGATGCTTCAAGTTCATTAAACGGAATGGACTAAGCATGAAATGGAATGATCCACACACCAGACTTGCCCAGGGCGTGCTTATGGTTAACCACAGACCAGAGCACAGGCAGAAGATTATCAGATCCTCTCCTAAGACAGGGATTCATCATCAAACATAGATAAGGATGAGCTAAAGGGAGGGAGTTTTGACAGTGATGAGGAGTTGTATAAATTTTATGATAAATAAAATTTGAGTTGAATAACTTTATGTATTACATTTTTTTCAAATTTAAGGCCCCCAAATTAAGGTATATCTTATGCATGCAGAAAAACAGTATTTACGTTGATTTCTTCCATTTTACTGTGGGATTTTCTTATGTTTCCTTTCATAAGTTCCTCCCAAAAGATCATACAAATGTGTTGAGCAGATAGATGGCACAGTGGATAGAATGCTGGGCTTTGATTGAGGAAGATTCATTTTCCTGAATTCAAATCTGTCCTCAGAGGCTTATTAGTTGTGTGATCCTGGGCAAGTCACTTAACCTTTTGCCACAGTTCCTCCTCTATTAATAAGCTGGAGAAGGAAATAGCAAATCACTCCATTATCTTTACCCCCAAAACCCCCAATGGAACCACAGAAATAATAAAGCGTAGATATATTAGTTATTAAAATTAAATCAATAGTTTCAGGTATAATTATGTAGTGATTAGTTGTCAAGTTTCACAACCTAATTGAGGATATAACATGCAAATATATATTTGCAAACATGTTTTATGCAAGATAAACAGGAAATAACAGAGGGAAGATATTAGAATTAAACTGAATTGGGAAAGTCTTCCTGTAGAGGGTGGTATTTTAGTAGTGAATGAAGAAAGCAAGAGGAGCCAGGAGGTAGAGACTAGGAGGAAGAATATCCCAGAACTGGGAAATAAAGTGTCTTGTTCAAGGAACAATAAGGACAGTGTCCCTGGATAGAAGAGTACATGACACGTGTAAATGGATAGAGCACCAACAAGTCAGGAGGAGCTGAGTTCATATCTGGCCTCAGACACTGCCAAACTGTGTGACCCTGGGGCAAGTCACTTAATCCCAATACATTGCAAAAATTAAAATCTAAAAAAAAAGATAGTTCAATGTCAAACTAAGATTTTTGCAGTCTCATTTGCCTTGCCATCACTTTGATGCTTTATTGAATTGATTTTACTTATAATAGACAAACATCCTATTCTGTTATATTTTATAAATAAGTTTAAATGTTATATTGATCTTAACTTGTCTTTTATTTGGCAAGAATATCGAATGCTTGGTTGTAGGATGATTTTGTGTTGGTCTTTATATAATGGAAATTTTCTTTCATGGATTAAACTTTTCACAATGTCTATGAAAATGTTATTTTTTTCTTTTACTTTATCCATTTCTTTTTTTTGTTGTCAACTTGAATAGATTAAAGTTGTTTTAATTATCTTCTTCACATCTTTCTCCTTCTAAGTTGATGTAGATATTAACTATGAAGAAAACTGATGAGGAAATTATTCACACATCAATAATCCATCATTTCCTATTTGTTATTACATAATCAATTTATTCTTAGACATGTGATTTCTTCAAAGTTCAACACAACCTGACTTTCTTCCTAAAGGAGGTATTCATGATATATAGTCATTTGTCTTCCATATGGTCAATGAACTTTTTGATATTTTTCATCTCTCAATCCAGAATCATATTTTCCAGCATATTTTTTTAATTTTTTTGCCTATCTTTACATTAAAATAATTGTAAATCACTGACTGATTTAACTTTAAGGAGAACACTTTTAAGTATGTCAAGGAATTTTATATTCACTGCAAAAGATAGATATCAGATGAATTTCACAATTTTTCACAGTAATATTTTGGCTTATATTCATCATCATCATAGGCTAAACAAGGAAAGATGATCAAATAACCCAAGAAATTATGTATCTTGTTATTTTTGAACACATTATACACCCGGCTCTGCTGGTTCTTTTACTTATCTCTCTAAAGAGAAAAGACATCCTCCCATTTTCATGAAAATTAAAAAAAATCTTTTGTAGCATTCTCTATAAATCTAATTAAATTCAGGATCTTCTGTAATGTGTCAACTATACATATATACACATATACATATATATGTATGTATATATATAGAAAGAGATAGTAAGAAAATCATTATTAATATATTTAAGTTTCTTTAGTAGTATATAATTTTATTTGTTAACTAACTTGCTAGTTTTTGGAGGACCATATCAATACTTTAAGTGTAGCAATAGTTAAATTGTCTCCCTAGTTTTCTATCACTTTGTGCCTGTCATTGCAAAAGGGGCTACACATGGCTGAGAACTATTTAGAATTTTTCTTTGTTCCATGGATTGCCATAGATATTAGTGGCTTACTATGATGGGGCTTTCAATATTTAGCTAATCTGATTTTCAGACAGCAGATTGAATATTTCATGGGGATCATCTCGATTCCATTTCCAAAATATTGTTCTCATCATAATTTCTCCTCCCTGTTGCCATTACCTGTATCCTTATGTGCAGACCCTCATTACCACTTCAATAACTTACTAATTGTTTCACACACTCCTCCCACCCCCAACAGAGTCCAATCTTAGTCCCGATACTGTACTAATATTTTTTTATATAGCACTTTTTCTTTTCTGTGGATGAATTTCATCATCACCAAGAAGACTGGTTCTTTGCAGAAAATTATCTAAACTTCATTTCCCAGAAGACTGTAAATAAGTTTGTCACTCAGCAACATTGGCCAATGCATGCTCTGATTGGATGAGGAGAGTAGAATCAAGTGATGTTTTTAATGCTATGAAAGTCTCCCAAGAAATGCTGGGGTAGTGATAAAGGTAGGGGTAGAGGAGAGGAAAAAATGAATAGAAATATAGAAAACTATTATTCTATAAGAAATGATGAGCAGGCAGATCTCAGAAAAACCTGGAAAGACTTACAAGAACTATTGTAAAATGAAGTAAGAAGAACCAGGAGAACATTGTATATACACAGTAACAGCAAATTGTAACATGATCACTACGGATGACTTAATTATTCTCAGAAATCCAAGACAATTCCAAAGGACTCATGATAAAAAATTTATTTATATCCAGAAAATGAACTGATGGAGACTGAATGAAAATTGAAACATATCATTTTGGAGTAGCTAGGTGGAGGAGTGAAAAGAGCACAAGAGGACCTGAGTTCAAATCCATCTCAGAAAATTTATACTTACTTGACTGTGTGATCATGGGCAAGTCATTTAATCTCAATGCATTGCAAAAAAAACCCAAAATAAAATAAATGCTGAAACATACCACTTTCAACTTGTTTGTGTTTTTCCCCTCTTTATCTATTTATCCTTTCACAACAAGACATGAAATATTTTACAATATCAAATTTCTTATCCTTTTAGGGAAGGGGGGTTATAAGGGAGAAAGAAAGGGAGAAAATTTAGAGCTCAGCATTTTCTTTTAATGTCAATATTTTTCTTTACATGTAATTGAAAAAATGAAATATTAAAAAGATATTTTACTAATAAAAAATTAATTGAACAAGTTAAAATAGGCAATGAGGAAAAAATCTATCACTCTTTGTAGATGGTATGGTATACTTAAAGAATTGTAGAGAATCAACTGAAAAAATAGCTTAAGTAATTATCAACTTCAGCAAAGTTGCAGGACATAAAATAAACCCATATAAACAATTAGCATTTCTGTATATTATCAAAAAATTCCAGGAGAAGAGATAGTGAAAGAAATTACAAAATAACTATTGAAAATATAAAATATTTGAAAGTCGACTTGCCAAGAGAAACCCAGGTATTATGAACACAATTGCAGATTATTTTTCACACAAATAATGTCAGCTTGAGAAATATTGTCATGGGAAGATCAAGCCAATATAAAAAGGGCAATTCTGACAAATTAATTTATTTATTCAGTACCATACCAATTCCTGAAGGATTTATAATGAAAAATGCCATCTACTTCTAGAGAGAGAATGTTGAACTGTGAGTGAAGATTTTTTTTTGCTTTATTATTTTTGCTTTTCGGTCTATATTTTCTATTGGAACACAGATAATATGGAAGTGTTTTATGTGACTGCACATATATATAGCTGATATCAAATTGCTTGCCTTCTCAAAGAGAAGTTTGGGGAAGATGAAATAGTATGTGAAATCCAAATTTTTTAAAAAACATGATTATCAAATATTTTATTTTACATGTAATTGAAAAAAATAAAAATTAAATGAAAAAAGAAAATATACCTTTCTGAGTTTTAATCAAGAAGTAAAATGGGGGGGGGCATCTAGGTGGCACAGTGGATAGAGCAATGTCCCTGGAGTTGGGAGTACCTGAGTTCAAATCCAGCCCCAGACACTTAATAATCACCTAACTGTGTGGCCTTGGGCAAGCTACTTAACTCCATTGCCTTGCCAAAACTAAAAAAAAAAAGAAGTAAAATGGGCAGAAGAAATCACAGTGAGTCATTTTTATAATCTATGTAGGCCTAGAGATAGACATCAATGCACAATAAAGACAGAAGCTAATCAGGAGAGTCACTTGAAGCTTTTCAGTAATAAAAACTAAACAAAGTTCTCTCTTTATTTGAGAAATGGGACTTTTATCAGAGAAAACTTTCTATATACTAGGGCAGAAAGAGGTTCCAAAGGCAAGAGAGAAAGATCTTCATTGCACAGAGAGCAGAAACAGATGCTAATCTGAAGTATAATTATTCATTATCTAGATTTAGGTGATGGCTCCAAACTCAGGAGAACACCTGGATCTAGGTGTGGCAGATGAGGAATAGCTTCTGGGACCAGTGCCTTGTAGTGGTGGTGGGTAATCCAGGGCAAGGAGTGGTCTTAACCTGATGCTGTATATTAGGAAAGGAATAGGAACTAAAACTATCAGCAACTGTGTAACATGGCGAGGGTTTCAGATCTAGCCCTCAGTCTAGTCTGAAGTTGGAAATAGAGCTATCCCCAGGAACTAACAAAATTAGATTTAGCATCAATCTATTAGATCTCTAACCAGGATCAAGCCTATAGCTGTATTGTTAGATTCAAACCTAGGACAAAAGCCTTTAACATTCACATAAGGAGATCTAAACCAGACTTTTTGTCCTGGAAAAGATCACAGTGGAGTCCCTAAAATCTTGCAGCCTGATCTATATCTGAGATTCTTTAAGAAACACTTAAAATCTATAGAAAATGGCATCAGGATTCAAGGGAACACTAAACAAGACCAAGTACCACCTAAACATTCCTACAGAAATGCAACAAAGCCTAGCTGTAACACAGTCTGAAGTCTAGAAGTAAGGCTGGGAGAATGAATGAGTGAAGAGGAAAAAGAATGTATATACAAATATACACATACACAAACACACTATTAAAGAATATTCAAAATTTCAACAAGAAAACTTGAAAGAAATGAAGTCAGATTTTGCTTTTTTAAATTTAATATGATTTTATAAATGAAATGAGAGAGCTCCAGGAAAGAATTGTAAAAGAAATGAAAGCTAGTGGAGTAAAGATTTAAAAGGAAAATCACATCTTGGCACAAAATTTGCAAAACCAAGCAAGAGGTGACTTGAAAATTAAAATGAAACAAATAAGATAATTCTGTGAGAAAACAAGAAATATTCATACAAAGACTGAAATAATATAAGAAAATATAAGATAGTTTCCATCAAATACAAGTAATCTCCAAAACAGTTCAAAGAGAGATTAAAAAAGAACCAATAAACAACCTAAATATGATAATCTAAAAAAGCTTGGAAATAATATTAAAGATATCATGAAAAAATTGCCCCAATTTTTGAGAAACAGTGATAACATAAACCTCCTAAAAGAAACCCCGAAATGAAAGCTCTCAGAATTATTATTTCCAAAAATCAGAATTTCCAGGTTGAATGAAAGATACTGCAAGTTGTTAGCAAAGAAGAATTAGAATATTAATGAATCACGGTTTGGATTACGTAAGATTTAGTAACCATGAAAATAAAGGAAAAGAGAGCTTAGAATCTAATATTCCATAAGGCAAAATATATAAACATATCACCAAGAATAATTATCACCAGCAAAACATTATAAAACTGCAAGGAGGGAAAAAAATATTTTAATGAAATAGAGGATTTATAAATATTCCTGATAAAAAACTGTAGCAGAAAAATTTAAATAAAAATGAGAGTTTAAAATGTTTTAAAAATTAAACAAGAAAGAGGTATTTAAGTTCTAATATGGGGAGATAATATAAGCATTTTCCCAGAAGCCTCATATTATCAAAGAGAGAAATGAAACCAAAGAAAGGTAAGGAATTTTGTTATAGCTTGATAATCGTAAAAAAAGGAAAAGGAAAAAGGAAAGGGAGGTGGGGTAAAGAAGCAACTAGAAAAGAGAAAAGGGAAATAAGGTGAGGAAATAAGAGTATACTTCAATCAATAAACATTAAGCATTTACGTTTGGGGATATGAAAAGACAAGAGACAGTTCCTGTCCATAGGGAGCTTACAGTCTAATACTTGGAGAGAGAGAGCATGAAAACAAGTATATACATAGCAAGAAATTTAAAGGAAAATTGGTGATAAGAGAGGGGAAGGCACGAGAAATTAAGATGGAGTGGGACAGGCTCACTATAGAAAGACAGAATTTCATCTAGAACTTAAAGGAACTACAAAAGTCAGTAGGCAGAAAAGGAGACCATTCCAAGGATGGGGAAAAAGGATGATTGGACCAAGTGGATGGAGTGTCTATTTCATGAAATAGCCAGAAAGTCAGTGTCATGAGATAAAAGCTCACTTAGATGATGGGGTACAAAATGTAAGAAGAATAGAAAAGTAGGTGATTAGGTTATGAAGTACTTTTAAAAATTTTATTTTTATTTTTTAAATTTTTGTACAAGTGATTTTTATACATTACTAAAATATTCTTCTTTAAGAAGAACCATAATACCTTCTCTCCCCCCAAAATATAGACCCTCATGAGAAATAAAAAGAAAGAGGAAAAAAAAGTGCTTCATTCTGTGTTCTGATATCATCACCTCTGTCTCAGGTGGATCACATTCTTGATAAGTCCATCACAAAAGTTACTTTCATATTTTTCCACTGTTGTTTTGCTGATTGTAATTCCCTCTATCTATACCTCCCAACTACCATATATTTTCTCTCTCTTTTCACTCTGTCCCTCTTCTAAAATGTGCTGTAGGGTAACTGAGTAGCACAGTGGACTGATCATCAGCCCTAGGGCCAAGAGGCCCCAAGCCCACATACCACCCCTGAGACCCAGCAACCACCCAGTCCTGTGGTCACAGACAATCCCTTGCAAGAAGTAAAAAAGAAAATGTGTTATATCTGACTATTCTCTCCTAGATCTACCCTCTCCTCTATAACCCAAATCCCCCTTCCCCCTTTCCCCCTTCTCTTCTTTTTACTCTAGATGTCTATATCCTGTTGAGTGTGTATGCTGTTTCCTCTCTGAGCCATTTCTGATGAGAGCAAAGGTCCCCTCAGTCTCCTTTATCTTCCCCTTTCCAAATCATTGCATTAGCTCTTTGCAAAAAAAAAAAAAGTCTTTTATATGAGATGTCTTAGCCTATTCCACCTCTCCTTTCTCTTACTCCTAGTACATTTCCCTTTCACTCATTGACTCCATTTTTACAATATATTAAATCTTCAAATTCAGCTCTCTCTTGTGCTTCATCTATAAAATCTCTTTCTACCTGCTTTATTTAATGAGAAGTTTCCTATGAGTACTATCAATATCATTTTTCTATGCAGGAATACCTGAAGTTCATCATCCTTAAGTCCCTCATACTTTACCTTTCTCCTCCACTCTCTATGCTTCATCTGAGTCCTGTATTTGAAGGTCAAACTTTCTGTTCAGCTCTGGTTGTTTCAACAGGAACATTTGAAATTCCCCTGTTCATTGAAAAGTCTATCTTTTCCCCTGGAAGAGATTGTTCAGTTTTGCTGGGTAGTTGATTCTCAGTTGCATTCCAAGCTCTTTTGTCTTCTGGAATATTATATTCCAAGCCCTATGAACCTTTAATGTAGATGCTGCTAAGTCCTGTACGATCCTGAATGCAGCACCATGATATTTGAATTGTGTCCTTCTGGCTGCTTGTAATATTTTCTCTTTGACTTGGGAGTTCTGGAAATTGGCTATAATATTCCTGGGGGTTGTTTTTTTATCTTTTTTTCTGGGGGAGATTGATTGGTATAAGTGAATTCTCTCAATTTCTATTTTCCTTCTGCTTCTAGGATATCAGGACAATTTTTCTGTAGGAATTCATTAAAAATGAAGTCAAGCCCCTTTTTCTGATCATGACTTTCAGGTATCTCAATAATTTTTAGATTATCTTTCATGAATCTGTTTTCCAAATAAGTTGTTTTTTTTCAATGAGATGTTTCACATTTTCTTCTAATTTTTCATTCTTTTAGTGTTGAAGTATAGTTTCTTGACTTCTCATGAAGTCATCAACTTCCTTTAGCTCCATTGTACATCTGAAGGATTGTTTTTTACTCAGAGAACTTTCTTATCTCCTTTCCCATCTGGCCAGCTTTGCTTTTTTAAAGCAGTCTTCTCCTCAATAACTTTTTGAACTGTTTTATACATTTGACCTATGCTGGTTTTTAACATGTTATTTTATTCAGCCTTTTTTTGGATCTCCTTAACTAAGTTGCTGACTTCTTTTTCATGTTTTTCCTGAACTCTCATTTCTTTTCCCAATTTTTCTTCTATGTCACTTACTTGATTTTTAAAATCTTTTTTGAGCTTTGTCATAGCCTGTGGCCAACTTCCTTTTTTTCTTGGAGTCTTTAGATGCAGGAGCTAGTACTTCCTCATCTTCAGATTGAGAATTTTGATCCTTCTTGGGATCATTGACAAATGATGGTGTTCTCAATGGTGTTCCTCTTTTTTCTCTGTTTACTCATCTATCCAGCCTGTGCCTAGTTTGGGGGTACTTCCTAAGCTTTTGAGTATTATTGGGGCAACCACCAAGGATCTTAGTGTGTGAAGTTTTGAATGCTCTCCTGGTCTGTGAATGAACACAAGCACACTCTTCTGACACAGGGCTGAGGTGGGGGGGGGGTCTGTTCTATGGGGTCCTAGACTGTGATCAGGATCTGAATGTGGTCAGAGTCCCAGAGTCCTGTTCCAGGTACAGAGGACAGACCTCAGAAGTCTCCCTCCCCTACTTTTGGTGCATTGAACACTCAGGGCTCAGTTGCCTGGAGGTTCAAGCTTGTGGGTTCCATGCCTGCTTCTGTTTCCTGGATCTGGGATGCTGCAGCTGCCACTATGCTGAGTGCCCTAAGGCCTGGGATTCTTGAGCTCACTCTGGCAGAGGTCCCCCACTGATCCTCCAAGTTGTGCCCGGTGCTCCCCAGGGTGCAGATCAGGAAACTGATTCTGCTACGGGAGCCGCAGCTCCCAGGCACCTTGGGGCTCTTCCTGGGAGGCTGAAGTTTCTTCCTTCTAGTGGGGCCACCACTCTACTACCTTGGAGTGGAGTTTTCCCACTATTTTCTAGGTTACTTTGGTCTGGGTTCTGTCTCTTGAAAATTTAGTTAGAGTCATAATTTTAAGATTTTTGAAATATTATGAAGAGAGCACTTAGGAGAGGCTCTTATCCTGTTGTCATCTTGGTTCCACCTGGTTATGAAGTACTTTGAAGACCAAACAGAGTATTCTACTTTTCATCCTGAAAGCAGTAGAAAGCCAATGGAATTTATTGAGAAAAATGATGACAGGGTCAAACCTGTGCTTTAGGAATATCAGGTTAAATGGAGGATAATCTGGAGTGGAGCATGATTTGAAGTTGGCAGATGAAGTAACAGCCTCTTGCAATTGTTGAAGCTTGGTAATGAAAGCCTGTACCAGAGTTCTGATAGTGTCAGAGGAAGGCGTTGTAGGAGAGAAATCATAGAAGTGAAATCAATGGACCTTGGCATAGATTGAATATGGGAGTGAAAAGACACAGATGAATCCAGGATAATTCCTAGGTTGTGAGTCCAAGAGACTGGAAGGATGTATTGCACTCTATAGAAGTAAGGAAGTTAAGAGAACGCAAGAATTTAGGGGAAAATATTAGGAGCTCTGTTTTTGTCATATTTAGTTTAAAATGTCTACTGAATATCCAGTTTTGAGGTGTCTGAAGGGCAGCTGAAGATAAGAAACTGGAGGTCAGCGGATATTGAGGCCTGATAGATAAATTTGAGTAGGATCAGCATAGAGATGGTAATTAAATCCATAAGAGTTGATAAGATCTCCAAGTGAAAAAGTAGAGAGAGAGAAAAGAAAAGAGTTGAGGAAAGAACCACAAAAAGGTCACCTAGAGATAGAGGACGTGATAGAGAAGAGGAACCAACAAAACAGACAAAATAGATGTACTCAGATAGATAGGAGAAGAGCCAGTAAAAAAATGGTAGCCCAAAACCTAAAGAGAAGATGGTGTTTAAGGAGAATATGATCAACAATTTCAAAGACTGTAGAGAAGTAATATACAAAGAGAATAAGACAAGAGAGTATGTGAAATTTGAACCTCACTTTCATAAGAACTAGAGAAATAAAAAGATAAACATATATATATTTACATATATATAAATATATACACATACATTCACATACACCTAATATATGTACATATATATATATATATTCATATGTAACTCAGAAAAAAAGAATGAAAATCAGAGTGGAATATGAGGAAAGTATGAATTATTCATATGCAAAACAAACTCTAAAAGAAAGAGGTAGGTTGAAGATGGATTTAAAAAGGGGAAGAAAAATTGGGCTCTGACTGAGAAAAAGAGTAAAGGAGTAGAAGGCATAATCATACTGAATCCAATCTAGAGCACTGGTACAAGAAATAATAAGGTAACTATAAGAGAATATGATGTTGAAGTTAATGCACACAACAGCTAAACTGTTATTTTCCTTTTAAATTTTCCTCCACTAGCTTTCATTTCTTTTACAATTCTTTCCTGGAGCTCCCTCCTTTCATTTATAAAATATGAATATGATAAACTCATCCAAAGAAATGAGAAAAGATAGGAGAATGGATTAGAAATAGAATCTGACAAAATAAAAATCTAAAAAATAAACATTCACAAAGTTAAAATAAAAAGCTGGAGTAAAGTCTAATATGCTTCAGTTAAACTTAAAAATGCAAGGGCAGCAAGCATGACCTCAAAGTATCAGAAAATATAGTAGAATAAAGAAAAGAAACAGGAAACTCCAATTTTGAAACTTTCCAAAGACAATGAATTAATATTGTTCTTTACTATATATTCATTAAATGGTATAGATATCGCAATACTTTAAGAAAAAAACCAATGAGTTCCAGGGAGAAATGGATTGTGAAATTATACTAGTGGGGGAACTCAATGCAAACCCTTCAGATATGGGCAAATCAGACAAAAGCATATACTAAGTTAAGGATGTAAATAAAATTTTAGAAAAGTTAGATGTGATGAAACACCTGAAGATTATTGAATAGTAACAGGAAGGAGTAACTAAATCAGGTGTGCATAGCACTTAACAAAAGTTAATCATGTCTTAAAAGACTGTGGACCATCATCTGCTTTTGTAAAGTGCAAGAGATAAAAGAAAAAAGACAGCAATGTACCAGATTTGGCCTTTATGCCACAATTTGCCAACCCTTGTCAACAAATAAAGAAAACCAGATATATTAAACAAATCTTTTGGGGATTACAATGCAACATTTAAATAGAAGACTAAATAGTTTCAAGAATCAGTGATTCAAAGAACAGAACCAAGAAGAAATAGAGAATTCCACTATATACTTCAATGAGACAACAGAACAAAATTTCTATAATGAAATCAAAACAATTTTAGGGAAAAGTTATATTTCTAGACTTATGTTTGTCAGTAAAAGGCCAAAAAAGCAGATCAACAAACTGAGGAGGTCAGTAGATAAGCCTAGAAAAATTAAAAAAAAATTAAAAAATCAATCATCAAAATACATGATTCAAAATAGAAATCCTGAAAATAAAAGACTAGCAAAATTGAAAGAAAATTAAATTAATTGAGAAAACTAGGTAAAAAGAAAAACAAGTTGACTAAGCAATAAATGAAATACTCCCCCACCCTCAGAAAAAATCAAGTCAAAAAACATGTATAGTGAAAAGCACTATACATCAGATACAAAAAACAAAGAAAAACAAAATAAAACACAAATAAAATATAATGGGGTTGAAAATATGCAAATAATTATTTGTAAATAACATATTTATACATATGTATATAATATATATATATACATACATATATACTCACATATATCTATGTGCATGTTTATGTATGGCACTATAGAAAAAAAGAAGAGGGGCAGTTAGGTGGCATAGGGAATAGAGCACTGACAGTGGAGTCAGGAGGACCTGCTTTCGAATTTGATCTCAGATACTTAATAATTACTTAGCTTTGTGACCCTGGGAAAGTCAATTAACCCCATTGCCTTGCAAAAAACAAAACAAAAATAAAATAAAATAGAAAATAAGAGGAAATCTATATTAATTGGCCTATTTCTAGGTCTTAGAGGACAGAAATTACTATATCTGACCCGACTAAATAGATGGAAGATCCTATGTATTCAATAATCAGTTTTAGGGAAAGTAGGATATGTATACAAAGTCCTCTTTACTGCAATATTCTTATAATCAATAAGGAGGACTCTGGTCAGACTACCTGTCCTTTGATTGATAAGATCTCCTTCCTGAGCATTCCCTATGAATGTGTGCACCAATGGTAATAGACATAAGGACAGAGACCCAGAATTTTAAGCTATCAACCAATTTATACATCCACTGTACACCAGGCCACAGCCCACATTTGTTTCCTTAATTGTGGGACTCAAAGACTGGGGCGGGGGAGGGGAGGAGGCTGCATGCATGAATGATTATGAGTAATAAACTTCTGTATTTATTATACTTCAGTATGTATTTTCCTTCGCAGATATCCACACAAAAGAGGGGGACCAACTGCAGTTTTGGAGCCAACTTAGGCTTGGAGCCAAGATGATTCATCTTCCTGAGTTCAAATCTGTCCTCAGACACTTACTAGCTGTGTGGTCCTGGGCAAATCATTTTAGTTTGTCATCTTTAAAATAAGTTGAAGAAGGAATGGCAAACCATTCCAGTATCTTTAACAAGAAAACTCCATGTGTGATCACAAAGAATCAGACCCAATTCAACAACTGAACAACTTTTCAAGCCTGTTTTTTAAAATTTGTACTGGCAGTACTTAAAACAGTTAAGTTCTTAATTTATTTATTAATTTTATTCATTATTCATCATTATGCCATCAAAATAATAGCTACATGAATTTTAAACTAAAAAAAGCCTAGAAAAATACATAGAATTAAATATTTTGGATTTCTAAAATGAATAACTATACCCTTAAATGAACAATTGAAATTTGTCCAAATATATAAATATATCTTTATTAAATATATATTTATTAAACTTTGCTAAATATGAAGCATAATTTTAAAATCAGAATAATGCTGTCTGATGTATTAGATTATTACCAACCGTGCCAGGGATATTCAACTCTTTCTTTGCAACAGGATCTGAATGTGCTTCAGAAAGCTTTTCTGGAGTACAAATGACTTCACCAGTCTTCTGTATAAAACCCAGACTTGAATGGATGTTGGGAAACTTGGAGTAGGTGATATCACAAAAATAAAGTGCTATATTGTATGAAAAAAGTTTTCAAAACATAATCATTATTTAATTTCATCTGTATTTTACTTATCATATTCAGTATTTTTACTTTTACTTATAAAATTCAGTATTTTAAATCTGAAGTAGCTATATTTTCAATTAAGATTTATAAGAAATATTCATGAGTCTTTGTGGAACAATATAATATTACAAGTCAAAAATAATGCAGCTATTCATCACACTCCCATCTTCCTTCTAGCTTCAGGCTTATTATCCACTTTTAAGCCTAATGCCTCTAATGAGTCAGTTTGAATACTGTTAACTTTCCAAAAGATACAGAATAATATAGAATTCATCTTGGATTTGTGTGACCCTGGTCAAGTCATTTAGTCTTACAGTGTCCACTGATAATTTTCCAAGACTATAAATTTCCAAGAACAGTTCCATGTTAACAAAGGAACTTCTTTGTCATGGGCATGTATGTCTAAGGGTGACTTTTATAAGACAATTTCCACCTCAACACTCCCATGAAGGACTTCGAGCAATTCAAATTTCTAAAGTTGAATCTTTCTCCTGGGCTTAGTATACACTAGCTGGAGAATGTCTTGTTGGAGGATGTGATGAGGACTAATTATGTCTTGCTAACTGAAATAAATTGATAAACATGGGGGAAGTTCACAAGTCATAATAAAAAAAAAAACAGTCCAATAGCTCTGGATCATCCCTAGAATCCTGAGGAGAGATGGAAATAATTATGGTTTGGGGACTTGTCCAATATACTAATCAAAGTGTGAGTTAAAAGTACAGGGCATGCGAGTGTATATATTATCTCCTTGCAATAGAATATAATCTCTATGAGAGCAGCAAATGTTTCTTTTCATTCTTTGTATAGACCCAAAGGCTAGCACATTAAGAAGACATTTTAATAAAAGTTTGTTGACTGATGGGTATTTGATGCTTGCAAACTTCAAGGAAAGCATTCCTGTTGCCCATACAGGAAATGCTTTAAAGCAAATTAGGCATCTTGGAATGTGAAGGTCAAGGAGTACAAGCACATTGTCTGATTCAATTGTACATTATATCAACTGTTAAAAGATCAGAGAGAAGATAAAGAGAGGTAAAGAATAAGATTTTTAAAATCTGTTTTAATTTCATATAAATAATTTCATATAAAAGACTACGGAATTGCAAGATTCTGAAAAGGAATATGGCATGATCAAAGTGACACTTGAAGTGATTTCTTGTTGCTTTGAAAGGATAAATTAGAACAAGATTAGAGAAAGAGATGCCATCAAGGGGAAATGACAGAACAAAAAAGTTTCAAACATGGAAGAGATTTCAGTAGTCATCTAGTCCAAACCTTCCTGAACAATATTCAGTGTCTCCAACAAGAAATCATTTAGTTTTGTTTGAAGACCTTTGATGAGGGGATACTTCCAAATGCAAGCTAATTCTACTTTTGGTGAACTCTCAATTGTTGGGACATTTTTCCTTATATCAAGCAGAAATCTGCCTCTCTTCAACTTCCACTTCCTGTTCCTTATTCTACCATCTGTAGCAAAGAAACAACTTTAATTACTCTTCCAACCTGAAAACACTTCAAATACTTGAATTTTTTTCCACAGTGTTCCAGGATAAATTTTATGTCTTTTCCTAAGCACCACATGGCATGATCTTGAAACTTCTCCATTTTTATCATTCTCCTTCCAGATAATTATTCAGTGTACAATTGTGCTTCAGAAAATGAAGCAACCCAGAACTAAGTGCAAATGATACTTAGATGCTCTCTGAACAGAGTAAAACATAGCAAAACTATCACTTTTCTAGTCTCAAATACTTTTGATGCCTCCCTCAATACAGATTAAAATCACAGTTTTTATGGGCTTCAATGTCTCCTACTGACCTTGCTGACAAGAATTTTTTAAGGATAAACAACAATCTAGCTAAGCCTTTCCCCATTTTGTAATTGTGAAGTTGCCTAAACCAAATTTAAACTGAATATTACTTTATCACCTTGAGGATCAATATAAAATCATCTGACAAGCCCTTTATTGGAAAATCCACATTCCCCTCCCCACCTTTCCAGTATTCTTATATCTTACACTCCATTTTTATTTTGGTTTTTGCAAGGCAGTGGCTTTGACATGCCCCAGATCACACAGCTAGGTATTTATTAAGTGTCTGAGACAGAATTGAACTCAGGTTCTCTTGACTCCAGGGCTGGTGCTCTATCCTAGTTGCCCCTAACTTTTTTCTTTTTGTTTTTTATATCTTGCACTCCTAACACCATTCCATATACTCCGTGATCCAATAATACCTCCTTGCTATTTCTCAAACAAGACTCTCAGTCTCTATCCCATCTCCAGGTATTTCTTTGGATCATATCAATATCTATAATACTCTTCCTTCCTCATTTCTACCTACTGACTTTCTTTGCTTCCTTTAAGTCCTAAAACTATATTCCAGAAGCCTTTCCCTCTCCAGCTTAATTCTAGTGCCTTCTCTCTGTTGATTATTTCGAACTTAACTTGTGTATATTATCCTGTATATATATATATATATATATATATATATATATATATATATATATATGTATATATATATATATAATTATATAGGGTGCATATTGTCTTCCCCATTAGACTGTGAACTCCCTAAGAGTTGGGGCAGCCTCTTGATTTTCTTTTATATCCAGAACTCAATAGGGTATTAAGTACAACTATTTGTAAATACTGACTGACTGGCTTTATTCTGCCATTTTTAGTCTACTGAAATATTTTACAATCCTGATCATTATCTGACAGGTTAGCTATCTCTCCTAATTTGTGTCATCTGCCTATTTCATAAACATGTCACTTATGCCTTCATCTAAGTCACTGAAAAAAAGCAGCAGGAGTATAGAATCAAAGAAAGGAACCTGAAATCACATAGAGCATCCTTTCAAACTTACATTGATTAATAATGAACATGTTCTGTTCCAGTCATTATGTCTGTTTTACATCCACCTACTGAATTATTTGCTAACCCAAATTTCTATCGTCTATAAATACTTTGTTCATGAGAAATTTTGTCAAAAATTGTGCTAAAATTATGTAAACAATATCAATATTGTTCTTCAGATCTGGCAGTCAAGTAACTCTATCTTTAAAGGAAATTTGAATAGTCTTACATGATCAGTTCTTGAGAAAGCCATGCTTATACTTTATGCTCTATTCTCCTTTTTTCTAGATCCTTACTAATCACTCTTCTCTTTCAATATTATTAATATTAACTAGCTACTGTCTTCTTTTTTTTTTGCAAGGCAAATGGGGTTAAGTGGCTTGCCCAAGGCCACACAGCTAGGTAATTATTAAGTGTCTGAGACCAGATTTGAACCCAAGTACTCCTGACTCCAAGGCCTGTGCTTTATCCACTACGCCACCTAGCCGCCCCTACTGTCTTCTTAGAACAATAAATGTTGCTATGGCAATAGGAATAGAAATGAAGAAGAAATTCAGGGAATGCAAGAGATGGGAGATAAAGTGACAAAGTAAGTGCTAGATCATATTGTCATATATTTATATCTTAGAATTCATTTAGTTCAACTCCTTCATTTTTAAGATGAAGAAAATAAAGTGAAGAGATAATAGTGCCTTGCTCAGTGACATACAGGTAGCAAAACTAACCTTCAAAACTGGGTTCCTGTGCCCTGTTCACTGCATCACCACTAATACAGAGAATCAATAATTCTAGCTTGACAAGTGAAACAAAGGGTAGTGTCAATAATAGATGAGAAAGCTAGAGAAGGATTTAGAAGGCAGCTGAAAATCATCCCCTATCATGAAAAACCCCCAACATGAGCCTTTCATCTCTGCTAACTATGGTCCTGCTTCTCGTCTGCCCTTTGTAATGCTAAACTCAAAAAAAAAGTCATCTACAGGAGGTACTTTTATTTTCCTCTCACTTTCTTTTTTTTTTTTTTTTTTTTTGCAAGGCAAATGGGGTTAAGTGGCTTGCCAAAGGCCACACAGCTAGGCTATTATTAAGTGTCTCAGGCCGGATTTGAACCCAGGTACTCCTGACTACAAGGCCAGTGCTTTATCCACTATGCCACCTAGCCTCCCCTGTCACTCTCTTCTTAAACCCTTAAAAATTAATCTTCCGGCGCTATCATTGAAACAAAACTGTTGTCTTCAAGGTTAACTTACAGTCTTCAAACAAGTCTCTTCACTGTTCTAAGTTCTGGGGATATTAAAGAGATAAAAGACACTTCCTTCTCTAAAATAGATTACAATCTATTGAGGAGACAGCATGCAAATATATATATATAATATATATATATATATATATATATATATATATATATCAAACTAAAAATAGGAAATAATTAAAAGAAGTAAAGCACCGGAATTAAGAAGGGAGGCCTTCCTGAAGAAGATAGGTGTTTATTTAGGACCTTAAGGAAACCAGGGAAATTCAGTAGTCAAATCAGAGGAGGGAGAATATATTATAATTATAATTTTATTTTATTTTGGGTCTTTTTTTTGTTTTTTGCAGGGCAATGGGGTTGGGGTAGCTTGCCCAGGGTCACACAGCTGAGTGATTGTTGGGTGTCTGGGGCCAGACTTGGATTCAGGTGCTCCTGGCTCCAGGGCCAGTTCTCTCGCCAGTGCTCTATCTACTATCCCACCTGGCTGCACTTATTATTATTAATTATTAATTATTATTATTATTAATTTATATTTAAACATTTTTTCTCTTTCCTTTCCTTTATTGCTCATGTGGGTCTATATTTTTGGGGGGTGTTATGCTTACTCTTAAACAAGAATATTTTAGTAATGTATAAAAATCATTTGTACAAAAATAAGAATTAATAAATTTAAAAAGTAATATCGCAATATTCAGCAATGAATCCATTTGAAGAATTGTATTGCTGAAAGAGAACCATAAAAACATTACAATATTAAGAATAGGTATTATAACTGTGATTTCATTGAAATAAAATATCCACAGTTGAGGAATGACATTTTGTCATGTTCTCTACAAATTAAAGCATTAGAGTTTCCTAGAGAATTGTTAAGTTAAATGATTTTCTCAGAATCATAATTTGCATGAGATCTTCCTGACTCAGAGGCCATCTAAGCATTCCACTATAGCACTGTCTTAAAATATAATTTTAAATTAAATAATAGTCATTCTTCATATATCATATATTCATATTCATATATATTCTTCAAATATCCACCTAATAAAATGTTGTAGCTGATTATTATGCCAAATAATATGTAAAATATTACTGCATCATTATGTAAGAACATATTTATAACCAAATGCTATACATACATATATATATATATGTGTGTGTGTACATATATATATATATATATATATATATATATATATTTGGGATGCCTATGATTCTTATTCTTCACTAATATTTAATAGAATTCTCTGAAAGGATACATGTATTTCAGATATTTGTTGGAAAGTATAATGTCCATCATTTATCTTATTTTCCCTTCATCATTTAAAAAATGAATTTTTTTTTGCTTTTATATCTTATTTATTGCTCAATATTTTTCCTTTTCTGTCTCCTAGGGAACAATGCAATTCTTGTAAAATTTTTTTTAAAAAAGCAGTTCAGCAAAGCTAATGTATATTTATCAACAGAGTGATAAATATGCAATGCCCCGATCTAAGGCAAAGAAACTGATCAATTTTTTGTTCCTTATATAAGGTAAAACTTGGGAAGGAGGTAATGATTATTAATATACAATATTCATTTTCATTCATTCCCATTTTTCTTTAAAAAGTTTCATTTTTATGCACATTATAAGAACAGTTCTATAAAATGCCTTATGTTTACTCTGATATTTTCCTATGTAAGCAAATATAATTTATTATTATCATGATAATTTTTGGGTTTTTAGTATGCAATATAAAATATTTAAATTTTAGTAAATAAAAAGAGATTTTACCATACAAATGTGGTTGAAGTCTGATTAACTGTGCTTCAAAACCATCCAGATAACCATATAGGTGATAAACAAAGAGTCGTAAAAAGATCAAAAATCCAATCTGTAAAAACACACAAGACAAAGAGAAAAAAAGAAAGTGAATCCAATAGCTACACTAAATCAATTAAAATGGTAATAAATTTAGAGAATTGAAAAAAAGGAGAATGGAGGCATCATATGATTCTTCTGAACTATGTGGGAGGACTGGTTGCTCAATTGAAAGTATTTTGCAGTTCACACTAAACTTAAACAATACATGAAGTTTGAGATGAAGTTCTTTCTAATTACACAGTAAAATCGTACCAATTAAATAGTAAGATCATATAAAACTTGAATTATGGAAAATAATGTATAAAATACATTCCTCCTTCATTTACACATATCTTTTAAAAAATAAGGAATCACAAATGTGGTAGGATAAGCATTATATATTAATACTACATCACTTCCAAGAAGCAAAAAAAGCATAGGCCATGAAAACATGCAATACTGCAGTTTACTGAAATAATTTCAAAATCCTTCAGGTGGAAATTTTCCATCAATTAGCTTTTTTTTAAATTTATATTTAATATATTCCCAGTCTTACAAACAAGGCCAACCATAAAAAGATCAACATCTTTACCAGCTTCATAATTTACCTACTTTTCCAGCTATATAAAAATTTTAAGATTTATATTTAAGATTAATATAAACAATCATAATGGATATCCTTCTTGAGGCCTTTTAAAAGTAACCATTCTAGAACAGACACATCTGAAGGAAGCAAAGAAGATCTCATTGTGTTTATTACCTATTATCTATTTTTCTAAAGCACTTGATTTGAATGGCTCTCCTTAAAGTCTCTCCTCCAACAAGATTTCTCCTCTGCTTTTCCCCCCCTCATCTTTGTTTTATTAACTCTGCTCCTGGGGTCTAAGGAGTATAGATACAAGCTTTTTATGCTGGGGCTAGAGTTTGAGCCTTGTCATAAGGTTTCTTCTTTACTATGATAAACTTATACAAGGCTCTTAGAAAGATATGATGAGATAACTCTCATGAAGAGATCCAAGGCAACATTCAAGTTGAAGATAGGTAATGAAGACTTCCAATTGCTTCTATTTATAGATGACACTAGATTGATTGCATTCAGCCCTGATGGTTCAATACCAGTCACAAGTTATCCATATGACACAGCAGATAGAGAACTAGTCCTGGAGTCAGGAAGACTTGAATTCAAATAGAAACTCTGATATTCACAAGCTGTGACCTGGACAGGTTACTTAACCCCAATTACTTCAAAAAACAAACAAATCAATTAAAAAAAACCCCTCAAAAACCAGGACACAAGAGTCTTCCATCTTACCAACACAGGAAAAACTAAATAGATGAAGACCTACTTAGGAATACGTGGATTTTGGAGAATTATGAATATAGTTTTCTATGTAGATATGTGCATTCATATATATCTGTCTGCATGAATATTTGGACTACTATACACAATGAGTTGTGGGTATACATAGATTCATATACATATATATATATATATGTTTATATTCAGGGATCTATATACATATATTTAATCTATATAAATCCATATATATATGAAATATGAAAATGAACATAATCCTAAGGAAAAATAAAAAGATTTCATGGTGGATGATTAAAATATTATAAACAGGGCATTATGTGTTATATTAAAAATATTTTGAAATAATTTATAAAATTTATAAAAAATAATTTATAAATTGAAATTGAAATAATTCATAAAAAAGACAGGTTAATCATATAACAAGAATGAAGGATAACCAGTGCTTTACTTTTTGTTGTTACTGAGTCATTTCAAGTTAGACCCAATTTTTGTGACACCATTTGGGTTTTCTTGGCAAGGATTTTAGAGGAGTTTGCCATTTCCTTCCCAATCCTATTTTACATATGAGGAAACTGAGGAGAACGAGGTTCAGTGACTTGCTTAGGGTTGAAGCGTTCTCAACATAATCTCTGAAATACCAAATGTAGATGAGATATGAAAATAATACTTTCACTGAAGGCATGATATTTTAGAAGTATAAAATATACTTGAATTCAGAGCATCACCTCAAATACAGAATTACAGAGACAAAAGTCAGCAATAGTTCAATTAAAAATGATATGAGGATTTAAGTACATTAAAAATCCAAAAAGATTCAGTGCCAAAAGAAAAAACAAGCAAAAACGTTAATAGAATCCAAAGCTAAATTGAAACAAATAATATGAAGAAGAGAGATTCTAATCTTCTTGTACACTGACATTTCTAAATCATAGTTTTAATATTTTGCTAAATTCTGTGATCCAAATTTTTGTTTTGTTTTAGGTTTTTGCAAGGCAAATGGGATGAAGTGGCTTGCCCAAGGCCACATGGCTAGGCAATTACTAAGTGTCTGAGACCGGATTTGAACAAAAGTATTCCTTACTCCAGGCTGGTGCTTTATCCACTGTGCCCCCTGTGACCCAAATTTTAGGAAGAACATTGACAAACTGCAGAGTACCCAATGGAAAGTGTTCAGAATGGTGAGGGGTCTGGAGGCCTTGTCAAATGAAGATTAGTTGATTGACCAAGAGAAGTAAAATGTGAGAGGAGTCATACATATTTGTCTTCAAGTATTTGAAGGTGTGTTGAATGGAAGAGGGACCAATCTGATTATGCTTGATTGGTCCAAGAGTTAATCAGAAGTTATGAGCAGAAGTTGAAGAGAGGCACATTTTATGTATTATTTTTAGTTATGTTAAAACAATTTAGCATTAATTAAAAGAAAATCACCTTAATAATTAGAATTCATGAAAAGAATGAGCTTCTTAGAAAGCAGTGGCTTTCCCTAGAAGTCTCATGAAGAGTTTTATTTTAGAAATAATAAAAAGGAGATTTCAGATTACGTATAGGTTGCATTTAGTGACCCCTTATGTGCCTTCTAAAATTGATTTTCTGTGAATCTTTCAATGGAAATAGTAATCTGATATGTTATCTAGAAGCCTAAATTTTTCTTTTTTGCTATATTCCTTAACCAGTCAGATATATACCTGGTCTTTCATTGATATGACAAAGATAGTCATTATTTCAGTTTTGCTATTAACAATAATTTAGCAAGCATTTGATATGCAATGAGTAGTTATGATGTAGAAATGCTGAAGTCTAAGCTCTGACTGGTGAATGAATTTACAAGAAAGACTTAAGACTCAGAGTTCTCAGGGACATATAAGTTTTATTATATTGTTGCATGGTTATTGCAACCAGGCTAATCCTTAGGCAATAAGTAGCTAACAAGGAAATAGGCTATGTCTTATATAGGAAAACAAGGCTTGGTATATATGCTGGAGCTAGAGGCTGGTGCAAGCATAGTTTAATGGATTACATCAGGATGCTCAAGGATAACGAATACATTTTTGTGCAGCAAAGACTCATTTTGGTTAACAGTCTGATATTCTTTGTTGGACTCTGGCCTCTACATCCCTCTCCTCACAGACTGGAGGCCCTATCTAGTTGGCAAGACACAGGTTAGACAGAGTCTAGTAAGAAATAGAACTTTCTCAAGGGTTGTAGAAAATTGTTCCCAGGGATGGTATAACATAATTTTTCTATAGTTAAATTTCTCAGGATACCCAAAGTCAGCATAAAAAGGCACAAAATTTAATTATTTGCTCTCTGTCTAGTATTTACACAGCATCAGTAACATGAGTAATACAAATCCCTGACCTTAAAGATTTTATAATTTATTTAAAATGGGTAATAATGTATTTATTTATTCTTTATTGAGTACTCAGTATGTAAAAGGCACTTTCCTAGGCACTTACTATAGGAGATAAACGTTGAAAAAAGTCAAAGTCAGTATTCTGATGGAACTTTAAAAATAGTAGGGGGACCAAGACAAATGCATAATGGCAAGGCAGAAGTGATAATTGCTCAAAAGGACATATAAGTCAAGTGCTATAGGGTTTTAAGGAGGCTGTTGCAAGGGGTAATGGCAATGGAATTAAATTGAAATGATGACAGTGAATATAAAAAGAAAAGGGAGAGACTTAATAGATTTAATACAACTTGAATGTTGGCAATAAGGGAGGAATGAATAAAAATGATTCTATGTTGTGAGGCAAAAGTTATTATTAAATAAATGACATTACTATTAACAGAAATAGGAGAAGGAATGATGTGTTGATATTTAGATTTTGAGTTGCTGGGGCATCCAGGGAAGTATGTCCAGTAGACAGAGTGTAATAAAAGCAAAATCCTAATGCCTTGATCACATAAATTACTTTGTTTAAATAACAATGAAAAATTTCTCAGTCACATCAGCATGACTGAACTCCATGACAACTTAAAATTCTGCAAGATTATAGAGAAACAGAGGTAAAGGGGAACAGGAAACTCATCTGGCTATATAGCACTATTCTATCTGGGGAAAATAGTCTTGAATCAAGGTAGAGTCAGTTCTGCCTCCTGCTCCCCCAGAATGGGGGCAATGACTGGTGAATCATGAATGATAATTTGAGAGATTTTGAGCCTCCAAAGAAATAATCATTAAAAGAGAATCAGAAAATAAGCAATAGGGGGAAAATGGTGGAATGGGGGAGGAATGAAATCATCAAAGATCTCAGAAGGAAGAAAATGTAAATAAAGACTTTGAACATAAGCAGATAAATCAACAATAAAGATACTAAGATAAAAAGGAAATATGAATATGGCCTCCTGATAAAGCAAAATGTTTAGGCATCTCTGAAAAAAGTATTTCAAGGCAAATAAATATAAATCAGTACCTGATGAGCCTTAAAGACAATATGGATTTCCAAGAGAACACCTGAAGAAGATACCCCTGAATGGCTTAAAAAAGAAATAAGAATTGTGAAAGCAGAATTTTTGGCCTTTTCAAAAGAAATAATATGAAGCATAGAAAACTTTAAAGTCAGAGTAATAAGTATCACAAAAGAAACAAAAAAATGATAACTGATTGGGAATAGAAATGCACAAATATGAAGGACAATCAGAAAAAATAAGGAGAGAAGCAATTAATAACAGAAATAAATTGTGAACACCATATAAATAAAAACATCAATCTTGAAGACAGAACACTAGCAATAACTTAAGAATTATAGGTCTCTCAGAAGAACATGACAAGTCAAAAAACCAGAATTCTATATGAAATAATATACAAAACTGCCCAGAGTTTCTGACACTAAAAACAAAATTTAATGAAATTAAATTCACAGTACACTTCGAAAGAAAACCAAAAAACCTTATGCTGCAAAATTTGAAACATATAGTTCCCACTGACAAAGAACAAATTCAGTAAGGAAGGAGAAAGACTTTTGAGTAAAAAGGGATAAAACCACAACAATTATAAGACTAACCTTCATACTCCAGAAAGGAAAATAAGAACCATTAGAGTTCAAGTGACAGACCAAAGTGATCTATCTATAAATCTGAGCCAAACCATAAATAAAAATAAGAGTAACAATGAAAAAAGGCATTCAGAACATTTCTAGAAAGAAAATGAGAATTGAAAAAAAAAGTATGTTTCTTGAACACTCCAGACAAACAGAAATGCAAAGAAGGGCAAAGAAACATGGCAGTCATGGATAATAACACTAACATAAGAGATACCTATAATATATTTCTATCTAAATACAGACAGGGAGATAAGGTTAAAAGCAGAATTCAAATGGAAGTGATGGTAGAGAACCAGGACTAAAATATCATGAACATAACAATGAGCCTTTTTATGGTGATACATTATAGAAAGAGAGGATGTATTAAAGGGGGCAGGGTATGAAGAAGAGAAAAATGTATTATCCCCTAATAGTAAGGGGCAAATCACTCCTGTAGTATCACAGCAAAAAGAGTTGCAGAAGAATGAGGAGTGAGAAGACAAAGAGAAAGATTGGGAAGAGGGGATAGAGGAGAAGGAATGGGAAAATTCTTGTATTGAAGGATAGAGATAATGTAATCCAATGTAAAAGGATAGGAACATTAAATACAACCATAGTATTCTTTCAAATTTTCTCTGCAGATTCTCTTAGAGAACTGCCTAGAATCACTAAGAGTCTGTTTATTGTCCTGTATCTGAACACATGTCTTCCTAGATTCAAAGTTAGCAAAAATGCCATGCCACCTCTCATGTTTCTGTATATGTTATATCAAACAATAAAGTATGTATTAAAGAAATTAAGTGAAAATAAATCCATAAAAGGAAAATTCATTGTAAAACAGATTAGACTATGTCCTACAATAGAGCTATGTGGATATATGTAAATTAAGAAAAATGATGGTTTTACAGTACCTTTATCAATTTTATTTCACTTGAATATAAATATGATTTCTGGGATGCATCACAGCAGATTCTGTACAAAACTGATTCAGCAATGAAAATTATGGTCGCCAGGTGACTGCAGCTCAAGGGGGCATGATCCAAAGAAGTACAAAGCATATTTAGAGCTTCTGAAATATTAAAAATATGAAAATGAATGTAATAAAAACAATAAAAATCTTGGTATTGTTTTAAAATTTAATCTATTGTGCCTTAATTTGGTCTTTCTGTTATTTCTTTTTAGAAAGCCAGTTTTATAAAATGATTTTTATTTTTTAGGTTTTTGCAAAGAAAATGCAGTCAAGTGCCTTGCCCAAGCCCACACAGCTAGCTAATTATTAAGTGTTTGAGGCTGGATTTGAACTCAGAGACTTCTGACTCCAGGACCAGTGCTCTATCCACTGCGCCACCTAGCCACCCCCTTTCTGTTATTTAAATCAATGAATAATTAAAGATCAGTGATTGGAATAATCCTGCAGAATTTCCCCCATACCTCTATTACTTTGAACAATAGGAAGGGGTAAAACATTGAAGTTGACCAAATAAAGGGAGCATACCAGTCAAGTTTCCCCAACATTCCCATATAGTCAGTTTAAAAATAATTTGTCAGATTTAATTCAAAGGCAAGCAAAGCATTTGTCCAGTACAGGATTACTTGAGAGGAAAAATTGGGAAAATAAATGAGAGCAATGTGAGAAAATTATGAAAAGAGAATTAACAACTTGGTAAAAGAGGCACAAAAATACTCAAGACAATAACAACTTAAAAAAACAGAATTGTCCAAGTTGAATAAAAGGTACAAAACCAGACTGAGGAAAATAATTTCTTAAAAATAGTAATAAAGAAGATAATGATCCCATGAGTCATCAAAAAAGTCAAAAATAGAAAAAATAGAAAAGGTGAAATGTATCATCTGAAAAACAATTGACTTGAAAAATAGATCTAACAGAAAAATAGGAAAAATAGATATGAAAGGTGAAGGAAAAGAACAAATGGGAACAAAGATCTAAATGGGTACTCGAATTAGACATAAAAATGATATCATAAAAAACAAATTAGGGGAGCATAGAAAACATTACATATCATATCTATAGATAACAGTTCATGACCAAAAAAGAGAAAAAAAGATCACAGGAAGTAATGTGGTTAATTTTGGTTACAAACAAAACCAATTTGACCAAAGAAAGCAGATTAGTGTAGAAATTTTTTTCCTCTGAAAACATCTCCTTTCTCAAGTATATAGGAAACTAAATCAAATTAAAAAAAATAAGATATTGCCCATTTGGCAAATGGTGAAAGGAAATGAACAAGCAGTTTTTAATAGTAGAAGAGTACAAAGCTATCAATAATCATGAAAAATATTCTAAATCAACAATCAAAGAAATGCAAATTAAAATAACATTTGGGTACCATCTCACACATCAAAAATAGCAAATACTGGAAGAAATGTGTAAAACTAGTTAAACTAATGAACTGTTTAGTGGATTTGTGAACTGGACAAATCATTGTGGAAAATAATTGGGAACTATGCCAAAATACAAAATTATTCATACCCTTTGAAACTTTAATACTAAAGTTCTAAAGTCTCTATTCCAAAAAGATCAAAGAAAGGAATAGTAGTCATATGTACAAAAATATTTCTAGTAGCTCCTTTTATGGTGGTGAAATTTGGAAATTGACAGGATGCCCGTTAACTGGGAATGATTGAACAACGACTGTAGTATATGATTGTGATGAAATTCTAATGTACTTTAAGAAATGCTAATTATGATAAGTTGCAGAATGATTATGATGAAATACTAGTGTGGTGTGAAAAAAAACTGATGAGGGTGGTTTCAGAAAAACCTTGGTAGACTTATAAGAAATGATGCAAAAATAAAGTGAACATAAATAAGAAAATATTGTTCAGAGTAACAGCAATATAATAATAATAACAAACTTTGATCAATATCATGATCCATAACAATTCCAAAAGATTCATGAAGAAAAATGGTATTGATCTCCAGAGAGAGAGAGAATTGATGAACTCAGTGAATACTGAAGCATAATTTTTCTTTTTTTATTTTTCTTCATATTTTGCAGCATGCATGGATAATATGAAAAATGTTTTGCATTATTTCATATGTATATTGATATATTGCTTCCTTTCTCAATGGTTAGGGGAGGAACTGGAAGGGAGATAAGTTTAAATAAAAATTTAAAAAGTATATAAAATAAATATTTTTAAAAGAGGTAAAATATCTTCACCCTAGTATCTGAGACAATTGACAATCTAGTTATAGTCTTTTCTTTTACCCCTTTTAACACTATACATTTACCCATTAACTTTGTTATCAGCACAATGGTGAGAAAAAACAACATGATATAACATAATGCAATAAAGAAGTTACATGGAGTCAAAGAAAATGAATATAAGGTGAAGGTCTGAATCTAGGTCAAAAGAAATGAGTCACAAAATGACTGTTTTGAGAGAAAAGAGCTTGGGGCTGTAAAGAAACCATAACTTGATTAAAATGTCTTTGGGGAACAGAACGAATATAAAAGGAATAAAATACCATATTAAGACAATTATTGTCTTTAAAAGTGGATATTGAGTCTCTTCTCAATATAGGAAAACTCCTAAAGAATTATATCCAACTCTCTCTCAGATATCTCTCAACCAGGTAATTGAGTAAGAAACAATCTCTGGAATATATAGAATAAATAATCATAATAATAATATTAAAGATATAGTATGAAAAAGGCATACTCACATTCCAATAGGAAAATGAGTCAAGAAAGACAGGAAGTTAAATATATTCTTTTACATTTTAACATTCCTTCTTAAATGTTGAATTTCAAACTTCCTCCCTCCCTCTACATCTCTCCCTTTCCCATTGAAAAAGCAAGCAATATGATATCAATTATACTTGTAAAGTCATACACAATATTTTTCCACATTAACCATATTACATAAAAGAAAAAATAAAGTGAAAAAAAAATTTCCTCAGAATTCATTAGTTCTCTCTCTGGGAGTTTAAAACCTTTCCACCCCCTCATGAATCTTTTGGAGTTGTCATGGATTAAAATATTGATCACATTGATTGTTAATTCTTTCCAACTTGATCATCATTACAATATTGCTAATATTACAATGATCTTATGGTTCTTTTCACTCATTTCGTGTCAGTTTATGTAAATCTTCCCACATTTTTCTAAATTTATCCCCTTTGTCCTTTTTTAACAATGGAATTCCATCATAATCATTTACTACAACTTGCATAAGTATTCCCAGATTGGAGGGAATCCCCTTAAATTCTAATTTTTTTTTACCAAGACAAAAAGAGCTGTTAGAAATATTTTTGTACATAAGGGTCTTTCCTACTTCAGGACACAGGCATAGTAGCAGTATGGATGGATATTAATAGCTTTGTAGCCAGTTTTGACATAGCTTCCATTATGAATGGTCCAGTTAGGAGTTCCACTAATGATTTTTCAGTGTTCCTCTTTTTCCACATTTCCTCCAGCATTTTCCTTTTCTGTCAAGTTAGCCAATCTGACAGGTGCAGTGTGGTACATCAGAGTTGTTACAATTTGCATTTCTCCAACTATTAGTGATTTATATTTTTCCTGTGACTTTTAATAACTTTGCTTTCTTCTACTGAAAACTACCTCTTTGTCCTCTGTCAATTAGGGAAATTTTCTTAGTTTTCTAATTTTGGCTCAGTTCCATATATATTTGAGATTAAAATGTTTATTAGAGGAAACTTTTCCCCAGTTTCTTGCTTTCCTTCTAACTTTGACTTCCTTCTAATTTTGTTTGTACAAAAACTTTTCAAGTTTGATGCAATTAAAGTTAACCACTTTGTCTCCTGTGATTTTTGTTGGTTATAAACTCTTTCATTATCATCTAGCAGGAAATATTTAGATGATCTCCTAATACGCTTATGATGACAACTTTTAAGTCTGATTCAACTATTCATTTAGATCATATCCTGGTATGTGGTATGAGATGTTGGTTTATTCCTGAGTTTGGGTCAGAGAGTTTTGCAGTTTTCCCTAGATGTCTTCATTAAATGGCAAATTCTTACCCCAAGGCTTAGAACTTTATATTGATCAAACACTAGATTACTGAGCTTGCTTCTGTATGTTATGTGTTCAATCTATTCCACTAATGAATCATTCTATTTTTTTTATCTGATACCAATTCATTTTCATGATTCCTACCATGTAATATAGATTGAGATCTGGTACTGCTAAGCTGCCTTCTTTCACTTTTTAACATAAATTCCTTTGATATTCTTGATCTTTCATTCTTCCAGATGAATTTTATTTTTCAGATCCATTAAATAATTCATTGGTTGTCTTATTGGTACAGAACTGAATGGATATTTTAATTTAGATAGAACTGTCATTTTGATCATATTGGTTTGGCCTATCCATGAGCAATTAATATTTCTTCTCTTGCTTAGATTTGCTTTTATTTTTATGAAAAGCATTTTTGTAATTTTGTTCCTGGGTATGTCTTGGCAGGTAGGAATCCCAAGTATTAAATAATACCTACAGCTAATAAATTGAAATTATCTATTTCTCCAAGCTGGCTTTTCTCAGTAATCTATAGAAATGTTAATGATTTATTTTATATTCATATTACATATATATTTTATATTTTATTTTTATTTTATATACTGAAACTTTGCTGAAGTTATTTTAATTGCTTCAACTTGTTTTTTTTAGTTGATTCTCTAGGTTCACCTGCAAAGAGTGATAGTTTTGCTTCCTTGCTGTTTATACTTATTTCTTCAATTTCTTTCTCTTGTAATTGCTATAGCTAGCCTTACTATTACAATAACAGTACTGAATACAGGTGAAAATGAACATGCTTGCTTCACCCCTGATTTTACTGAAAGATTTCTATTTTAATCTCCATTAAAGATAAAACTTGCTTTTGATTTTAGATAGATATTACTTATCAGTTAAAGAAGAACTCTATTCCTGTACTTCTTGGTATTTATAAAATTACAAATGAGCGTGTATTTTGTCAAAAAAGCTTTTTTTGTATCTTTTGATATTATCACTTAATTTTTTTTGTTACTGATTTGATCAATTTTGCTTATAGTTTTTCTAATATTGTCCTGCAATCGTGGTATGAATCCGACTTGCTCATGGTATATATCATCTTTTTTGGCATATTGCTGCAGGCTACTTTTTAGTATTTCAATTAAACGTTTGCATCAATGTTCATTCAGGAATTTGGCCTATAGTTTTATTTCTCTTTTATTACTTTACCTCGTTTAGGTATAAAAACTATATTTGTATTATAGAAGGAATTTGTTAGGGTTTTTCTTTACTTCTTTTTTTTTTTAAAAAATAATCTATATAGCTGGAGAATTGCTTGTTCTTTAAGATTTGATAGAATTTACATGTAAATTCATTCTAGAACTGGGGACTTTTTCTTAAGGAATTATTATGGCTTGCTTAATTTTTTTAAGTATTCTATTTCCTTTTCTGTTAACTCTTTTTTTTGCTAAGTTAGTTTTTGTAACTTAATTTAAATCTGTTAATTTTCTTTGTAAGTATTCAAATATTTCATTTCAATTGTCCATTTATTGGTATATAATTCAGCAAAATAGCACCCAGTCCTATGCAGAGTGCCCACAAAGGGATCCTATGTAATTTTGTTCTGATCCAAACAACCCCCTTTCTGTCTATAGATGGTGAGAACTCTTGGTATTGTTATTGCTGCTGATACTGCTACCACAGCCCTTAAACTACTGTGCTCCTGGTCAACCTCTACCCCGATGTCATAGACTCCTCTTTGAACCTTCTAAATTTTCCTAGACTGCAAAAATATCTCAACTTAACCATTTTTAGTTATGCTATTTAAGAATTCAATTTGACATGTTATTATAAAATTGTTTGGAGGGAAACAATGAGAGAATTTGGCCATTTCCCTCTTGACTCCTTGCTGGCTGTTAAATTAAAAAAAAATTCAAACTAGCTGCTCAGTATCAAATAAGGTGTAGAACAGAAAGAAATCTAGAGGTCATAGAAGAGTTCTTTAAAATAACTTATATTTTGCCCATATTAGCAAGAAATTTCAAGAGAATTAACAGTTTGCTGAGAAATGACAATAAGCTAAATATAATCTATTTTATTTGTCAGAATTAGGCATTAATGCAAGGAGAGAACTTATCACAATTTTAGACTGCAGAGAAATTAACATGATTTAGTTAACATGAAGCAGTCACCTCAGAAAAGTTCTAAGTCACCATGAGATTTAGAAGGGAAGAATGTTATAGAGTCACAGAAGATCTGTGTACTCATTTGAGTCTGCTGCTATTGTTTCTCCTCTGAAGCAAATCATGTGACCTGTCTATTCCTAAAATTTATGATCCATTAAATAGGGATACTGACGCCTGTACTACCTCATAGAATTGTCGCTGGAATAAAATAATGTATATAAACATATTTTTGACATTCACAAAGTCCTATACAAATGCATGGAATTGCTATGATTTATATTTTATATTAATAAGTTAATTTCATTTGTTATCCTATTCATGTTACATCTGCGGGTCTGGGACCCTCCCATTGATGTTTCTATTTACTGACTGTTTTTCTTTCAGCTGCTCTGTAGCATGGACAATTCCTATGAAATTCCTTATCCCCTGTTATGAATTAAGTACATTGTCTTTCTAAGGTCTTCTAGGATTTAAACCATTTGCTATGAAAATGGGGCAGTTAGATGGTAATGCACTGGCCCTGGAATCCAGAGGACCTGAGCTCAAATTCAGCCTTAGACACTTGACACTTAATGATTTTGTGACCTTGGATATGTAACCCAGATTACCTCTCATCCAGGGCCATCTCCAGTGATCTTTATTCATATCTGGTCACTGGACTCAGATGACTGGAGGAGAAAGGCTGGTGACTTATTGCTGCACCTTCCTCACTCAAATCCAATTCATGTTCATGTCATGACATCACCTCCCTAACATTAAGGTCTTCTTCAAAAAGAAAAGGGCAATATCGTGAATAAATAATGTAACAAAAAAAGAGGAAGAGCTATTGCAATGCCACAGAGCCTCACAATAAAACTTGTAGTTTCTCTGGTCTTTTCTCAGTCAGTTCTGAACTTCTGCACTGACTATTAATTATGTGGGTTTTCTTCCTTTTATCTAGCAAGAACCCTTGATCCTGAGCATATTCTTTTCCCTTGAGGTTTCTGCCTTTAATATTAATTTTGCTACTATTCCTCCAGATTCAAAGAATAGCAAAAGATTGATCAATGTATTTTAGAGGTCAGGACAAACCAACCAAGACAGATCAAGTTAGATCAGACCCCTAAATTTTCTTTAAAATGGACCACCTTTTTATTAAAGATTTAAGTTTGGAATACTTCAATCCTGCAGTTATTGCTGAGATTTCTCTCTCTCTCTCTCTCTCTCTCTCTCTCTCTCTCTCTCTCTCTCTCTCTCTCTCTCTCTCTTTGTTGTTCTCAGAAAAATTCAAATACCCCAACTCTTCCCTCAAGGTAAGGTAAGGTAACCATTGGGAGATCAGACCAGTCAAAGGAAAGAAAGTTTGAGGAATAATAGCAAGTATGACTTTGGCTATAGCAGTACTTACTATGTAATAAAAGGAGAGGAAATTCTTTCAACAAGAGTAGATGGGAATGAATATTTTCTGTGACAGACTGATAGAGTGACATTCTAAGTACAAGCTGGTAAACATATGGTTGACTTTCATCATCATCAAGATCATTTATTGTCTAATTATGAATATCTCTATTTTATTACAAAATTATTACCAGATAATTATTACAAAAATAAAAATAAGATCATAGATCTTATTCTCAATAATAATATTATATAGCACATTAAATTTTCAAAGCACTTTCACAAAATTCTATTGAGGTAGGTAGCATGTGGACATTATCATTGCAATTTTATAGATAGAAAGTGAAACTCAACTCAATCAGTAATTATTGTGACTTCTATATGGTCAAAGAGTTATTAAGTGTCAGAGACAGAATTTGAAACTAGAATTTGAAATTACTCTTGACTGTATTCACCAAACCATGTTGCTTAATGTAGGCCATTTTCTAAAACTAAAGTAATGAATTATTTTAGGAGGCTTTAGAAAAGTTCCTTTGTGCATAAGGATAAAACAAAAATATGTGCAATGCATTGGCTTTACAGCCACAGTTTTTGTATTTGGAAGAATCAAAATAATTTGATGTAAAAACACTTAAAGTAGTTATATATTTAGAGCTTACAGTACCTTCCTGGATTTCTCCTTTACACTGAGCCAAATAAATTGCCTCAGTCCATGCAGCAGGAAGATCTACATGACTACCCACACCTAGGCTGTTGAGTCCTAATCTTCTCTGTATGAGGGAAAAGTAAAATATAAAATATGAAGAGTTTGTTTTAGGCAGGGGTCAATCACAAAATGTTGCAGTTATTGACAGTTATATCTATAAAAATCTTTCATTTTTCACCCCAGAAGAATAAAAATTATTGTTAGCACTTATTATCTATAAAAATTATATTTTTAAAGCATTTGTGTCTTTGAAATAATCTTTGACAATCCTCAGATCATGTGCTATATATGTATGGCTACCTTCATTATTTTTGTTTTTATATTTTCAACATATTTTATTAGTGTTAAAATCTGATATTCTTCATCTTTTGAAATTATCACTATTATTGCTGACAATGATTTATCAAAATGTAATATAGGTCAGTTAATCACTGGAGTCATTTAAGTTTCATTTGAATCTTCTTAGGGTAAATTATACACCTGTTTTAATGTATTTATATTACATGTTGATATAGTTCTTATCTTTTCCTAATTTAATATTTTGGGTGAACATGTTGAATTGAGAATAACTACTAATATAATAAGTTTCTTAAAACTTTCCTGTGATTTCTTAAAGTTCCTAAATTAAAAAAAACCCTTTATAATTTCTGCTAAATGTGCTCTCATTTTCTTCTTGATTTTAAACGTAAGTCAAATGAAAATTTTATATTTGATATTCTAAAATCAGCTTTGTCAAAACTATACATTTATGTGACCATGGGCAAATAATTTCCCCTTCAGTGCAAGAAGGGCTTGAATGAGCTCTGAGATACCTATGATAGCAATTGCTTTCTTTTAAATACACTATTTTAAAGGATTTGTTAATTCTTAAACATAATTTTAGAATAATCCAGGACTAACAGAATCTAATGAAATAAGAATGGAAAAAATATTATATATTTAGTAGGAAAACAAATATTTTGTGTTAATTATCATTGTGGAATAAATGTCAAAGAGACAGAGAAAAGTAGTCATCTAAACTGGAGGGATTAAACTTGTCTAGAGTGATTGCAATGCCCATCAATAACCTACCCATTTCTTATTTGCTCTTAGTTGATCATATTTTAACTAACTTAATCAGGGCAAGTTTAAGAACATTTCCTTAAGTCCTTAGACCTTGAGATGGATGATATTATTTTTTTTACTTTTGGCAAGGCAACGGGGTTAAGTGACTTGCCCAAGGCCACACAGCTATGTAATTAAGTGTCTGAGTCCGGATTTGAACTCAGGTACACCTGACTACAGGGCTGGTGCTGTATCCACTGTGTCACTTAGCTACCCTGAGATGAATGATATTCATAAACAGGAGAGACTATAGAAATGAAAATATAAAAATGGGACAAAGGCCATATTATAAGATAGTGAGATAGCTTCTTGCTCATGTGAATTGGAAATTGATAGCAGGCAATTCAAGCAAAAGTCAGAGCAAAAACATATTGGAGGCCAGAGAAAGAGACTAAAATTCCTCTTTAGAACAAGCAAACTGAGTTTGACAGGAAAGATAGTGTTGTGGTTGAAAAAGGTTGAAATTTAACAGGCTGAGAAGATAGCAAGCCATATTCTGAGTGTCAATAGTTAGAACCAGAAGATTTAGAAGGTATGATATAATCTGGTCAGATCTCCTTATTTTATAGAAAAGGAAATTGAATCCTAAAAAAGCCAAGTTATTTAATCAAAGTCACATAGCTCAAAACAGAAGAGCCAGGATTTAAACCTAGATTCATCAAAATTTCCAGTACTCCTTTTGACAATGAAGTTGACACTCACATTTCAGAGCTAGCTCAGTATTTGGGAATCTCTGAAAGAAAATATGTGAGAGAGGAGGTATTAGACTGACTAACAAACTGAAGGTCTACAATCATTGTGCTGACCTCATTGTTATACGCCAGTGAAACCTGAACAGTTTATTTAAATTTAAATCACTTCCATCACTTAGGAAGATTCTAAAGATCATCTGGCAGTAAAGATACCAGACACTAAGGCCCTTTCTGGGGCTAAACTGCCTAGCATTCCAACAGTGCTGCAGAGAGTTTATCTAGGATGGGCTAGGCACCTTGTTAGCATGACAGATATATGCTTGCCCAAAAGACTATTTTATGGAGAAGTCACACAGGGCAAGCACTTACAAGGGGTCAGAAGAAGCGATACTGAGACAACCCTGAAGGTCTCATTGAAGAACTTTAGAATTAATTGTATAACATGGGAGACACCATCACAGGACCACTCAGCATGGCATGCCCTCAACAAAGGAAATGTGATATGTGTAAGTTTAGAATACCCTCCCTGGGTGTTCACATGGACTATTTATGCCCAACCTGTGTTAGAGCATTCCAAGTTTGTACTGGTCTGATCAGCCACAGTCAGACACACTGTGATTCGTCTCAAAGAGTTGTCATTTTCATCTTCTTCAATAATGAAGGGCAAGAATCAACTGAGTTATACTAGGAGTGCAAACTATACCAACCGAAGTTTCACTGTATGTAAATACTGTATTTTTAACAGGTTTCTTCAGAAGGTCCTGACATGAGACAACCTAACATTAGTCAATATCTTTATCTTCCTCTATTCAGGAAGATGTAGTAAAATACCTCAAGACAGCTTGGGAATTCTTCTAGTATTCTGGTGGGTTTAATCTCCCTTGAATTCTTGATTAATCTCTTGACCTTAATGGAACCACTTCTAAATGGCTAATTGTGTAGTCTGGTAGTTTAAGGAAAACCTATTTTCCCCTAATAAAAACTAATTGTTTGTACATTTTCGTCTCAAAAATGTTGTATTACATTATCAGAGATATGTCACTGTGATATCACCATGCTAGCTGTGTTATAGGATGATAGATTTTAGAGGTCGAAGGGATACCAGAGATCTAGTTCAATGCTTACATTTTAAAGTTAAAAAAACAAGGGATAAGAGAAGAGGAATGACATGAAAAGTAGTAAATGGCAGAGTCAGGATTCAAACTCAAGTTCTTCATATTAATAGTTCTTTCCACTGAAGAAAAAATATCAGATTAAAAAGACCTATATGATGGCCTGAATGCAAAGACATTTTTTTAATTTGATTCTTTGAGCTAAGCAACAATTACTACCAATGAATATATATTCTCTTTTGGTGAAGAGTCTGTACCTAATCTTTTTACTTTTTATAGACAAGGACTCACTTTAAAAGCTGTACTGATACAAATCATGTGCTCAACTTTACATATTTAAAGTTGATGTCACTAATAAATTACTTTCTATCATTATTCTATGAAATTCACATAAATAATTTAATACTGAATAATTTGGTTATAATCTTTAACTCTGATAATCTTTATTCCTGATAACAAGCAAATAATTATTCCAAATTTTTTCTTCCAGGTTTTGAATCATAGGTAAACTGTCATAAATGGAAGACAAAAATGAAATAGATTATATGAAATTACCTTGCATCTAAATAGTATTTTTCTAGCCTTGTCCATTAAGTGCTCCTTAGTCTCCAAATTTTCTGTCTCGTTGAATTTCATGATGAATTCTTTTGTGATTACCAAAGGTTTTCTAAATAAGTAACAAAAATATGAGCACAGCTATCATTGGTGATTTCTAAATAATCAAGTGCAAACATTAAATATAACACATTCCTAGAAAAGATATTTCATTTATCAAAATGAGCAAGTAGATCAATAATCTAGAATTCTAAAAAGTCATAAAAATTAGAAGTTAAAGTAGTATTAATGATTGTAAAGAGATGGAAAATTCCCATTCTCCCTTTAGTTAAGAGAAATTACAAAATAAAATGTCAAAAAGTTAAAATACAAATTAATTCAAATACATAAAAAAGTTTTCTGCAGCAAAAACAAACTGCCAGGTAAAAATGAAATAGAAAAATATTGTCTCTGATAAAAATCTGACAACCAAAATTTATAAGCAAATAAAATCTCTTTAATAGAAGATAGAGGAATTTTCTAATACAAAAATTATTTAAAGGATTGTCGTCATTTAGCCATTTCAGTTGTATATGACATCATTTGAGGTCTTATAGATGAGAATTTGAGGTAAACAGGGTTAAAATGATTTACCCATGATAAAATTCAATGGCAATATGGCTGCAAGGAAACAAGTATATTATTACACTATTGGTTGAACTATAAATTGGTTCAAAATTTTCTTTCTTTTTTTTTTTTTTGCAAAGCAGTGGGGTTAAGTGATTTGCCCAAGGTCAAACATCTAGGTAATAATTATGTGTCTGAGACTGGATTTGAATTCAGGTGCTCCTGATCCCAGGGCTGGTGGTTCTATCCACTGCACCACCTAGCTGCCCCAGTTCAATATTTTCAAAAAACAAAATACAATTTTCTAATGAGTTACAAAAATTTCATATATTTTGACCCACTAATATCAATACTAGTGTGAAGTGAAAAAACATTTTTGACAAGGATAAAGAGAACTGCCTAAATTATATACACCAGTACTAGTTATAAGAGCAAAAGAAGAAGCAAAATATGTTTCAATAAATGGAAATGACTAATCAAATAACAGTGTTCAAATGTATAGAATATTACTGAACCATAACAAATAATGAACAGAAATAATTCAAAGAAATATATGAAGCCATATGAACTAAAAGATGGTGAAGTATGTAGAACCTAAAGAAGAGTCAACACATTCCAATAATAATTCAAATGATTAGGGTATAATATATATAATAAGTAAAGACAACACTATAAAAACAACGAAACCTAGATAAACATAAAAGTTAATAAGAAGTCATGGAAGCAAAATATATTTTTATTATCAACTTATTTAATTTAAAACTTTAGTAAATTGATTGAATGACAATTTAGTCAATATGGGGACTCTTGGAAGACACAAATCACAACCAAGGTATTATGGGTTAATTCAAAATATGTGCTTAGTCCATCAAATTCAAGGTGTTTGTGTGTCTGTGTGTGTGTGTGTGTGTGTGTGTGTGTGTGTGTGTGTGTGTGTGTGATTCAATTTCCAACCAAGCTGAATCACGGAGGGACAATTTTTTGCTTCATGCTGGGATTTGTTGAAAGAATGATGACATGTCCCTAATATATTTGTGTAAAACACAGAGATGGAGCATGTGAAAAAAAATCTTTATAGCAAGTTTCCTGACAAAGGTCTCATTTCTCAAATATGTACAGAATTGAGTCAAATTATTTTAAAAATAAGTACTACTACCCAATTGATAAATGGTAAGTGGATATGAATACATAACTTTCAGATGAAGAAAACAAATCTGTCTATAGAATATGAAAAAATGTTATAAATCATTACTGATTAGAGAAAAGCAAATGAAAACAATTTGGAGGTACTGTCCCACACCCATGACTGGCTAATATGACTGACAGTAAGGAAAATGAAAAATGCTAGAGAAGATATGGAAAAATCTGTATACTAATTTACTATTAATGAAGTGGTCTATTAATTCAACCATTTTTTGGCAAGGGTCTCCAAACTTTTGGCTTGTCTGGACTATATCGCCCAACAAAAACATGTCAAGGAATGAGCATAGAATTTAATTTTTATTTTTAAGTACAATGTAAAAATATTACTAATGAGTATTTTCCCTAGTCTATTTATTGATTTTGAACTTACAAGTTAAAATTGGCCTCTGTTCCTAACATTCAGGAGAGGAGACAAAGCTTTTTTTACAGTGCTGTTCTTAGAATTAGTACTGAATTTTAAGAAAAGCTGAATGCTGCAGGATAGATGTCTTTAAAGTTTAGCGCTGGAGAAGACTGAGAGTCCCTTGGCCAGCAAGGAGATCAAATCAGTCAATTCTTAAAGAGTTTAATTCAGATTATTCATTGAAAGATAAAATATTGTAAATGACTTTTAAATACTTTGGTATATAATAAGAAGACAGAATTCGTTGGGAAAAACCCTAATGCTGGAAAAGATTAAAGGCAAAAGGAAACTGATATGGCAGTGGGTAAGGTTGACAGATTCAGAACATTGGGGAAGACAGAAGAGTTTTTTGGTCTATAGATGGTCAATGGAGTCATGAAGAATCACACCTGACAGAACATCTAATAAAAACAATAAAGTCTTTCCAGATTTTTTCTGAAATCATCTCCCTCATCACTTCTTACTTCATTTCCCATAACTCGTTTAGCCACTACCCAATTTATGATCACCACTTCAATTTCCAGATCTTAACCACCATAAAAAGAGCTGCTACAAATATTTTTGCAAGTCTATTTCTCATTGGGACATAGAACAAGTAGCAACACTGTTTAATCAAAGAGCATTAACAGTTTATATTCCGTTTGAGTTACAATTTTTTTCTTCAAAATGGTTGAAGGACTGGAATTCATAAATCCATTAACAGTGAATTAGTGTACCTATTTCCATATCTAATATTTGTCATTTTCCTTTACTATCTTATTAGTTAACTTAATGAGTTTGACGTGGTACTTCAGAGTGTTTCAATTTGCATTTCTCTAGTTATTAGTGTTGTAGATATTTTCTATGACTATAGGTAGTTTTGCTTTCTTCTATTGGAAAAAAAATGCCTGCTCATTTCCTTTACTTATTTACCAATCGTGGAGTAACTTATTTTGATAAATTTGATTGTTTCATATATATATATACATATATATATATATATATATATATTTGAGAAAGAAGATATTGATCAGAGAAACTTGCTGTAAATTTTTCCCCAGTTTCCTGATATATCTTCTAAATTTGGCCAATTAGTTTTGTGTAAAATCTTTAATTTCATGTAATAAAATTATCCATTTTATCTCCTGTTATACTTTCTATCTCTTATTTGGTCATAAACTCTTTCTTTATCTGTAGATCTGACAGGTAAATTATTTCATATTCTCCCAAGTTACTTCTATCTTGCTTTATGTTTAAATCATGTACAAATTTGACCTTCTCTTGATGTACAGTGTGAGAGGCTGATCTATGCCTAGTTCTCTTGTAAGAAGTCTGGTGACGGCTTTCTGGTTTTCTCAGCACTTTTTTGTCAAATAGAGAGTTCTTGTCCCAAACTTGTAACAACATGGTCATTTACTATTGTGTATTGTGTGACTGATCAGTCACTTTATTTCATAAACAGTACCAGGCTGTTTGATGTTTAATGCTTTTGTAATATAGTTTGAAGTCTGTTAGGCTGTCTTCCTTCACTTTTTTGATTCCTTTGATGTCCTTGACCTTTTATTCTTCCAGATTAATTTTTTCTTGCTCTGTAAAATAATTCTTTGGTAGTTTCGATAGTATAAATTGGATAAGTAAATTAATTTAGGTAGAATTATCATTTTTATTACATTGATTTGACCTCTCCATGAACAATTAATATTTTTCCAGTTATTTGGATCTGCATTTTTGCAAGGTTTTTTTTGGTAATTGTCTATCTAGACACACTCCCAAAGTATTATCTGTAGTTATTTAGTTGATTCTCTTATATCATCTGCAAAGAATGATATGCTAGAAAGAATGTTACCTCATAGCCTCTTCTTTCTTCAATTTCTTTTTCTTGCCCTATTGTGGTAGTTAGTATTTTGAAATTAAATTTTTTTTTGTACAACCAAATCCTTTACAGTTAAGATTACAAAAGGAAAAAATAACTTGAAGCAATTTTTGAAAGCAAGTTTTCTGGGAACCAAGATGACAGAATAATGGCAGGGACTCTGGCAAAAGCTCCCCCCAAACAACTCCAAATACCTTTAAATAATGACTCTATCCAAATTCTGGAGTGGTGGAACACAGAAAAAGACTGAGTGAAACAATTTTACCACCCAAGACAACTTGGAAGATGTACAGGAAACCCTACCAGGGTTAGAAAAGGCTCATGGTGCAGTCCAGTCTGTGCTGAAACAAACCAGCTCCAATCATTAAGGAGTAGCCTGTGGGGCATCTGGGTCTCTGAGGATGCCTGGATCCATGGCAGGGGAGGTGGCAGTTTCCAATCCTCTCAGTCCAGGGATTTTCAAGGACAACTTGAAAAATCAGCGGGGAAAACTCTGCTGCACCAGAGTGAGAGTGAAGCCCAGCCCAGCGCAGTTATCAACACAGAATCAGTCCTGGAAACTAGGAGCAGGCCTGGGCAGCCACCCAGCATCCTCAGTTCATGGAGTTAGGGAGATTGCAGAGGTTCTTTGCTCTCCCTGAGACAGGAATCCATTGCTTTGCCCGTGTTCAGTTCCAGGTTGAGTCTGGGGCCCAGACGGTCATAGTGGAGCAAGGACCCTTCTCACAGCTCCAGGGCAGAGGGGAGTGATTGTGATCATCTACAGACCAGAGCACAGGCAGAAGAGCAGTAAGAGCCTCTCATAAGACTTTGGAGGAACTGAGGTGTCTGGGAGAGGAGTGTCCTTGAAAATAGCTGCAAAAATCCTCAAAAGCTTGGGAGTGTTCTCCACACTGGAAGCAGAGTTCCACCTTAACAAATAGTTAAATCAAATCATAGGCTGGGGAAATGAGTAAACAACAGAAGAAAAAAAATCTGACCATAGACAATTACTTTGTCCTGTGGAGGATCATAATACACATTCAGAAGATAACAAGGTCAAAATTTCTGCACCCAATCCTCCAAGAAAAATATGAATCCTCAAGCCATGGAAGAGCTTAAAAAAGATTTTGAAAATGAAGTATAGGAGGTAGAGGAATAACTGGGAAGACAAATGAGAACAATGCAGAAAAATCATGAAAATCCAAATCAGCTACTTCTTTGGTAAATGTGATACCAAAAAATATTGTAGAAAATAACATCTTAAAAACTAGTTTGGGTCAAATGGAAAAAGCAGTCCAAAAGTCAAGAAGGAGAAGAATGCCTTAAAAAGCATAATTGGTCAAATGGAAAAGAAGATACAAAACCTCTTTTTTTTTGTGCAAGGCAATGGGGTTAAGTGACTTGCCCAAGGTCACACAGCTAGGTAATTATTAAGTGTCTGAGGCAGGATTTGAACTCATATCCACCTGACTCCAGGGCCAGTGCTCTATCCACTATGCCACCTAGCTGCCCCAAACCCTCTCAAGAAAATAATTCCTTCAAATGTAGAATGGAGCTAAGGGAAGCTGATTACTTTGTGATAAATAAAGAAACAATAAAACAAAACCAAAAGAATGAAAAATTAGTAGAAATGTGAAATACCTCAGTGGAAATACAGCTGACTTAGAAAACAGATCCAGATGAAATAATTTAAAAATTATTGAACTACCTGAAAGTCAAGACCAAAAGAAGAGTCTAGATGTTATTTTTCAAGAAATTCTCTTAGGAACACTGCCTTGATATCTTAGAATCAGAGGGTAAAAATAGAAATCGAAAGAATTTACCAATGAGCTCCTGAAAGATGTCAAAATGAAAACTGCCAGAAATATTAAAGCCAATTTTCAGACCTCCCAAGTCAAGGAGAAAATATTTTAAGCAGCCAAAAAGAAACAATTCAAATTTCTTGGAACTAGTCAGGATAAAACAAGATTTAGCAGCTTCTATATTAAGAGCTTTTAGGGTTTGAAATATGATGTTCTGGAAGGAAAAAGCTAGGATTACAACTAAAAATCAATCACCTAGCAAAACTGAATATACTCTTTAGGGGAAAAGATGAACATTCAATGAAACAGGGGACTTTCAAACTTTCCCGATGAAATGACTAGAGCTGAACAGAAAGTTTGATCTTCAAGTACATGCCTCGGGTGAAGCATAGAGAATGCAGATGGGAAGAGCAAATTAAGAGGGACTTAATGATGTGGAATTGTTTGAGTTCTTGCATGGGAAGGTGATACAGATAACTCATTTGAACCTTCTTATTATTAGAGCAATTAGGAGAACCATAAATGTACAAGAAACAGGAAGGAGCTGAATTAGAAGGTATATTAAAAAGATGGAATTAATGAGAGAAAAAGGAATGTACTTTGAGAAGGGGAAAGGAGAGTTGGAATGGAGTAAATTATTTCTCACAGCAAAGGCCTGAAAAAACTTTAGCAGTAGAGTGGAAGGGGGAAGGTGAGAGTGTGTCTTACTCTCATTGAAATTGGTTCAGAAAGGGAATAACATGCTATTATTAATAACAATTAATTGGGGTATAGAAATCTATCTTAATTAATAACAATTAATTGGAGTATAGAAATCTATCTTATCCTAGAGGAAAATAGGAAAGGAAAGGGACAGGTGGGTGGGGGAGTGTAGGTGATAGGAGGGAGGGAAGGTCATGGGAGAGACTAGTCAGATGTATAAAGTTGGAAAAAACAAAAATAAAATATTTTTAAAAAGAGTTTAAAAAAGGCAAATTCCACTGAGAAAAGCACATGGCAAGAAATAGGGTATATGGACTAAATAAAGTAGGAGGGGAGTAGGTTATAAGGAACTTTGAATGTCACACAGAAGATTTTATATTTGATCCTAGAGGTGATTGATTGTTGACTGTTTTCTTTTGTTTCAGACTATGGTTGGAAGTCTCTATCATAAGTCAGGCAAAAATATGTTTATAAACATATAAACATTTATATACATAGAAATGTATATGAAATATGTTTATTAAAAATGTTTATAAAAATTTGGAATGGATATGTCTTTAAATTTTGCCATCTCATATTTCTTTTGATCTGCTGTGATTCTGCTTTTCTCATAGAGTACAGCATCCTCTTTGATGCCAGCATGCCAAACTGGACAGTCCTGTAACCAGTGTTTTTCCATGTCTCACAATTACTTTCAAAGTTTTACAGAGTGACCTTGTAATGATTCTTCTGAACTGCATGGGAGCACTTATGAGTTTTTCATAAAATAGTCTTTAAGACAATGGTATGTATGTGATATTTGAATAACACATTCAGACTATCAGAATTGCATTCTGTGCAGTAGAGTTTGAATGTTTGGTAGATCAGCTCAAGAAAGAACCTCAGTGTCCAGTACCTTATCTAGGCAGCTGATCTTTAGAATCTTCCTAGGTTAATTCAAGCAAAAGTGACTAGTTTCCTGGTAAGATACTGGCATACTGCTTAGGTTTCAGAGGCAGACTACAATGAAGTCAGTACAATGGATTTACTGTAGACCTTCAGTTTGGCATATAGTTTAAAACTCTTCTCTCCCGAACTTTTCTTCAGTCTCCCAAACACTGAGTTAGTTCTGGCAATGTATGCATCAACCTCATCATCTATATGGGCATACCTAGAAAATATACTGCTAGAATAAATAATAATAGTATACACAGCAATCAGAATTTCTCCATTTGCTGTAATCAATATTACCACATATAATTGGTGAGGTGTTGGGCTGGTGGAGAACCTCTCTTTTCTTAGTGTTATCCATCACAAATGACACAGTACAAATGACAAATAATCAACACCTTCTCTTGCATCTCAGCCTCAAAGGCTGCACTGAGTGAAAACAAAAAGTCACATGCCAACTCTCCCTCCACCTTAGTCTCAGCTAATAGCCTTTTCAAGTTAAATAATTTCTGCTTAGTGAGGTAGTTGAACTTGATGTCTTTTTTCTTCTTTGTTGAAAAAATCCAGCATCATAAAAACATCATGCTAAAAAGCATGGGAGCAAAAACACAGTATGAGAGTATAGTCCAGTAACCAGAACCCACATGAGAATGACATCATAGAACTGGAATATTGTACTAAAGAACTTCAGGCAATTGAATTTTTCCTTCATCTCCCAGAAGTTCTTGACAGTATTAAAGGTCTTGGTCAGATCAATGAACACTGTATACAGAACTCTGTTTTTGCTTCTGGTATTTCTCCAGGCAAACCTTGTCAGTCTTTTATATAATACCATTTTATAGTCTGCTGCTTGCATGGAAATTATAAGTTTTGCAATGAAAGTTCTTAAAATCTATTAACCAGAAGGTTTAATTCTGATAGCCATGAAGATCTTCCTTACTAACATAAGTGTTTAAATGCTTTAGAAACAATATGAATACTTTGTTTAGTTGTTTTTTTTTTTCAGTCATGTTTCAGTCTGACTCTTCATGACCCCTTCTGGGTTTTCTTGGCAAAGATACTGGAGTGGTTTGTCATTTCCTTCACCAGCTCATTTTATAGCTGAGAAAACTGAGGCAAACAGAGTTAAGTGATTTTCCCAGAGTCACAGAGCTAATTGGTGTACCTAAAGTCAGATTTGAATTTAGGTTTTATGGATTCCAGACCCAGAATTCTATTCATTATGCCTCTTAGCTGACCAAACATGACTACAACACCTCACAAATAATACTTTTGAACTAAAATGAACTACTATATTTTCCCTACACACAAAATTCTGTTTTTTTGTATTTGCATATATATCATGCCTGGAATGCTCTTTGTATTCAACTTTATCTCTTATAATCCTTAACTTTATATTTTTTAGGTTTTTGAAAGGCAAATGGAGTTAAGTAGCTTGCCCAAGGCCACACAGCCAGGTAATTATTAGATGTCTGAGGCAGGATTTGAACTCAGGTACTCCTGACTCCAGAGCCAGTGCTCTATCCACTGCGCCACCTAGTTGGCCCTAATCCTTAACATTAAAGTTCTGCTTCCTGAAGGAAGTAATAGGGAAATTAGGAAATTTGAGTACAGGGTGATGGAAATCACTTTAGTGACTGAATAGAGAGGATGGGTAACAGTGGGGAGAGATTTGAGGCAGTCAGACTTACCAGCAAATTACTGGAAAAATTCAGGCATGAGGTGATGAAGGATGCACTAGAGGGGTGGGAGTGTCAGAAGAGAGAAGGGAACATTTGGGGGACATTGCAAAGGTGAAATCAAGAGGACTTGGCAATAAATTGAATGGAGAGGAGTTGGGGAAGAGAAGAGATAATATGAAATCAAGAATAATAATTTAGGTTGCAAGTCTGAGGACCTGGGAAATTGATATTGCCTTGGAAGTAATATGGAAGTTAGGAGGGTTTAGGAAGAAACATAATGAGCTCAGTTAGAGACATATTTAGCTTAAAATATCTACTGAACATCCAGTTGTAGATGTTAAAAAAAAGTTGGAATTCTAGATTGGATGTTATAAAAGAGATTAGAGCAGTATACACAGATTTGAGAATTATCAGAATGGATGTATATTAGTTGTACAGACACATCTCTGTGATAGATGTACATAGATGTACTATATATGCAAAATATATCTATGTAATGGTATATAAATACAAACAAAATATTTCTATGTAATAACTTATTGACTACATAAATATCTGGCATACTTCTAAAAAGAAAAATTTCAAGAGTAATATTACTAATCTATAGAAGATGAAAATCTCAGATTGTGAAAGCTATCTGAGAATCTGTGAGAGGAGATGTAATTATCTAAATGCCTTCTTCAAATACCCCTAATTTAAGAATATTTGGAGGACAAGGGTGCAGAAGGATTTGAACAATAATTGGTGTAAAAAAATTCCAGAGGTGATGACTCCATCTTCTGATATAATAAGCAACTCTTAGGAAACAGATATAAATCCTAAAATAAGGGGAACAAAATCATATTTAATGTTTAACTTCCATAATCCAAACCTCTGCAAAGGAGGTAAGTTAAACCTCATTTCTCTTTTTTGGGATCATTCATGATGATCAAAATGATACTACATTCAGTTTTAATTTTTTATATTTGTTTTTTCCATTTATATTTTTATATTATTTATGTATTGTTTTCCTGATTATGCATATTTCATTTTGCATCAGTTAATATGTATACTTATGATTATTCATTCTTTCATGTTCACCATTTCTTATAAAATAGTAATATCCAATTGCATTTATTTACTCTACTGTTTCAATCATTCTCTAGTTGAAGGACATCCATTTTGTTTCCAGCTCTTTGCTGATACAAATAACATTGTTATTTATATATTTATACTGTTGCATATTTTACTTCTATGGGTACAAGTCTGCTGTGTGGGATTTCTCGATCAAAGGAACCATGGGATATCTGGTCTCAAACACTTAATAATTACCTAGCTGTGTGGCCTTGGGCAAGCCACTTAACCCCATTTGCCTTGCAAAAAAACCAAATAAAAAAAGGAACCATGGGTGAATGGAAATTAAATCCAATATGTATTACTTGTTTGTATGTAAACTGCTCAGATAGCTTTCTTGGACCTCAATTTCCTGATATATATATATATGTATATATGTACATGTATATATATATAAAATATATATAACAGATTTGTGTTTGTGTGTGAGTGAGTGTGTGTGTGTGTGTGTCTGTCTGTCAGTCTGTCTGTTTTAAATAGGTACCTCTGATCTTGTGAGGTGAGAATTAGCTACTTGTTATTGGCTCTCACCTTCATGTAGGCACTGTCACTTTTTTCTAGCTCCCCCTTTCAGAGAGACTTTCTCTCTAACCAACTCCTTTTCACCCTGAGTAGTAGTAGAAAAACCATAGATATTTTTTGGACTTGAAAGCAGTTAGGTCTGAATTCTAATCCTCTCTCAGACACTTACTAGTTATGCAGTCCTGGTCAAGTTATTTTTACCTCTCAGACTCAATTTTCTCATTTCCAGAATAGAGGGCTGAACTAAGTGACCTTTAAGATCCATTATAACTCTAAATCTATGATCTTATGATTTACATTTACCCCCTTAATAAGTGTCTAAGTATGTACTGCCATAGAAATTTCTAGGCACAAATTAGAATTGAAAAGCCTATAGTAGTTATTTAAACACATAAACACATTGCCTTTTAGTTATTATTATTATTATTATTATTATTATTTTAAATAGTGATGAACTAAGTGATGCTAAAAAGTGATACTAAGGCATTTTCATAGTTTATAAAATAATTCACAAAGGATGGTATTTCATAATCATTTTAGTTCTTGAATTTTCAGTGGAAAATGAATAATATTTGCCCTTTTTGAATAGTGTGACCATTCCTACTAGAATTAGAATCCTTACTATATTATATAGAAAGATAATGGCTGTATTTACAAAACAAGAAATACTAGATTTTTAAAAATTCAAAATTACCTTGGACTTTCAATTTTTACTTCAGGCACACTTTTTGAATTTTCTTTCAAAAGTTTTTCATGGTAAGACGTTGATACTACTCCAAATCTGTTTATATTAGGTATCTTGCAAAATGGCATATTTTCAGGTAATCAACCTAAGGTAAATTAAGGAAAGATTTCTGAAATAAGAATGTTTTCTACATGTCTACATGACTGAGAGAAGGACTAGTACAAACCAATGATGCAATTCCTTATGTGAAATTGTCTTGGGAATCCTGCTTCTAATCTATACTACTAAGTATCTCAGAGACTTTGGAAAGCACCCCCTCTTAGAAGTTCAGAGAGCTAGGACAAGCGCATTATACTGGCTATGGACAATGTTATCCTCATCCAGAGGAAGAAAAACAAAGAAAACACACACAAAAATACCCAGCCCTCCAGAATCTGATGAACTTTATAAAAATCATCTCTTATGTATCTCTTTCCCTTAATCCTAATTCTTCATATCGAAAATAATCTGTAAACATGTTTATTAAAATACATATATATGGGGTGGCTAAGTGGTATAGTAGATAGAGCACTGACCCTGGAATCAAGAGTACCTGAGTTCAAATCCGACTTCAGACACTTAATAAATACCTAGCTGTGTGGTCTTGGGCAAGCCACTTAACCCCATTGCCTTGCAAAAACTAAAAAAAAAAAATATGTATATATAATGCTAACCTGTCAGTTCACTGCTGAGGGGAGGGCAGTGGGAAGAAAGGGTGAAAGGAAATTTTTTAACTTAAAAAATATACATGTGCATATGAATGACAATAAAAAAGGACATTGACAAACCAGAAAACCTCCAAAGGAGAGGAAGTTAAATGATAACAAGCCATAATGATCAATTGAAAGAACTAGAAATATTTAGCTTAGAGAAGATCTGGGAAGGAGGAGACATGATAGCTGTCTTCAGATATTTAAAGAAGAAAAACATTTAAAATGCCCTTCAATAAGATATACCAGTATGTGTATAAAAGTTTTCATCTTAATAGTTTCTTAATACCTCTAAATTCCTACTCTGATTCCTTCCTGAGATGTTACTGGGGTTCAGGTCATAAGATAAACATGATTGAGAGATTAGAAATTTCCTTTGATTCCCTGGATATTTGAAACTTCTACAAAAACACAAATTATGCTCCAAAGATAAAGAAGCTTAAGCTGTCTTCATGATACACACCATTCATCCAAAAGATGACTTTAAAAAAATCTTTTAGAGTGAATTCAATCAGTAATTCTCCCCCCACCCCCCACATAAAAGGTGATCACAGCGGCATTATCTTACCCTCCCACTCTTCATTCTTTCCAGAGCTGGGTGTAGATACTCTAAGACCAGAGCAGAGGGCCAGTCATCTTTGTAATGCTTCAGACTTACCTAACTTTAATCACTGGATGGGAGTTATCTCAGTCAAATGGTGACCTGGGAAAGGCCTAGCTTAAAAAGGTCAAGGTCTCCCATTGCATCTGCAGTCATCTCCAGTCATTATGATCTATATTTGGTCACTGACTGCAGATGGCTCTGGAGGAGAAAGTGAGGCTGGTGACCTTGCATAGAACCCCCTCATTTAAATCCAACTCACTTGCTTGCTATGGTATTATCTCCCTGATGTCATACTCTTCTTTGTGAACAAAGGATCATACTCTTCTTTGTGAACAAAGGATAAGGACTCCACAGTAGCAGCACTTTTAGGTCTATACACCAAAAAGTGCAAAGAGAAAGAAAAAGGACCTGTATGTTCAAAAAATATTTGTAGCAAGCAGTTATTTTTGTGATGGCAAAGAACTGGAAATGGAAAGAATGCCCTTCAATTGGGGAATGCAACTTGAAGTTGCACGTGATTGTGATGTGTTATAATAATGAACATGGTGATTTCATAAACACCTTGAAAGACTTACATTAACTGATGCAAAATAAAGTGAGCAGAATCAGGAAAATGTTGCATATAGTAATACTGATGTTGTATGATGATTAACTTAAATGAATTAGCAATTATTAGCAATAATATAGTGATATAAGACAATTCTGAAAGTTTTAAGAATTTTTAAGATGAAAAATGCTATTCATCTCCAGAGAAAAAATTGATGGAGTCTGAATTACAGATTAGAAGAGTTTTTTTACTTTATTTTATTTTGATCTGTTTACTTCTGCAATATGGTTTTCATGGAGGAAAAAAAAACAATTGATCCTTTCGGTTAAAATGTAATCATGTGTGTCAAAGTTCCTTTTATACTTTAAATGACTGTATTTGCATATGAAAAGGCCAATAATGCAGCTAAAGTGGAAGAAATGACTATATTATCTCTTGGACCTAACTTTGTCTCTGTGCCTTTTTTTGTTTTTCTGTCACTTTAGTTACAGTGGAGAATGAAAATTGGAGAACCCTATCAACAAACACGTTTGACAATTATTGATTAAATGACCAATTACCAGATTTATAGTCTTCAGAGATATCAAAAATTGGAGGTATATGGAATGCTAAACAAGTACTTGGACCAGAAATTTGAGTAAAAAGACAGTAGTAAACCTAAGGATTCTAGGTTAGCTGGGATGACCATACTTTCTGTTCTAAAAAGCTATGTACCTATAATTGAGAATCTCGTTCTCGAGATATAAAATACTTCATGAGGAAAACCTTTGTAGGAAACAAAGCAAGTAAAGCTGAGGAAAGTAATATTTTAGAATAGTTTTTTCTAGTTTAGTTTTGTTAGCTCTAGACAAGGGTTATTTACTTTTTCTATTAGAACTATAACAGGGAAAGGTCTATGGGCTTTAAAAGAACTGGCAATGTACATTCTTACTTTGAGGAAGAAGTAGCCAAGGATTTAATCTAAACCAGAAGCTGGAAGCACTGGAGCAGCATTAGTTGAAAAGTATCTGGATGGGGTTTTCTAAAATGAGCAATACAAAGAAATAGAAGAAAGCAATAGAATAAGAAAAAGAAGAGATTTCTTCCAGAAAATTAGAGCTATCAAGGGAATTTTTATGTAAAAAGGGACATAATAAAAGACAAAAAATGGTAGGGACTTAACAGAAGTAGAAGAAATGAAGCAAAGGTGGTAAACATATATAGTAGATCTACATAAGAAAAGTCTTGCAATCACTAATAACCATGATGGCTACATCTAGACCTAGACATTGTTGAAAATGAAGTCAAATGGGTCTCAACAAGACTAGTGGAGTGATAGAATTCTAGCTTGACTATTTAAAACTCCTAAATGAAGATGTTACAAAAGGACTGTACTCAAAATATCAACATGAAAAACTCAGTAGTGGCCACTGGACTGGAAATTGTTCATTTACATTCCAAACCTAAATAAGGACAATGCCAAGAATATTCAAATTACCAAGCAAATGCCCTCATTTCACACACTAGCAAGATAATATTTAAGACTCTGTAAACTAATTTTATGCAATATATGAAATGAGAATTACCAGAAGAGCAGTCTGGATTTTGAAAAGACAGAGGAACTAGAGACCAAATTGCTAACTTTTGTTGGATTATGAAGAAATCAAGGGAGTTCACAAAAAAACATCTACTGCTTCACTGACTACACTAAAGCTTTTACCTTCATGGATAAAAACAAAATTTGGCAAGTCCTCAAAGATATGGGAGTATCAGAGAATCTTATTTGTCTCCTGATAATCCTGTATGCAAGCCAAGAATCAAGTTAGAACTGAATAGGGTTGTGAACTGATTGGTTTATGATTAGAAAAGAAGTAGGACAAGGCTGTATATTGTTACCTTTTTATAACTGACAAGCAGGGCACATCATGAGAAGGGCAAAGCTGAATGAGCCAGAATTAAGGTTTCTTGAAGAAATATCAATAATCTCAGATTTGCAATAATACCACTGATAACTGAAAGTGAGTAATTAAGAAGTCTTTTGATGAGGAAGAAAAAGGAGAGTATAAAAGGTGTCTTCAATTTTAGCATTAAAAAAGGTTAAAATCATGGCAACTGAGGTATATTACTTCCTGTCAAGCAGAGGGAGAAGAAATGAAAGCATTGTCCAATTCTATATTCTTGGTCTCAAAGATCACTGGTGATGGCAACTGCAGCATCTGAAATTAAAAGGTACTTGCTCCTTGTAAGAAAAACTATAACAAATCTGAACAGCAGATGACAAAGCAAAGATAAAAGTCTGTATAATCAAAGGTATGGTTTTTCCAGTATGAGAATCGGACTATAAGGAAAACTGAACACACAGAATCAATACTTTTGAATTGTGGTGTTGAGGAAAACTTTTGAGAATCTCTTGGACAGCCAGGAGGTCAAATCAATCAATACTTGAAGAAATTAATCCAGGCTTTTCACTGAAATGTCAACTCTGAAGCTTAAATATTTTGACCACATAATGAGAAGACAGGGCTCATTGGAAAAGACCTTGATTTGGGGACAAATTGAAAGCAAAAAGAAAAGGCAATAGCAAAGAATGAGACCGGTTCTGTCATGAAAGCAATGAACCTGAGCTTGGAAGTCTGTGGGCTTCAGGGGATGATGGAGGGTTGGGCATAATTTAACATTTGAACAACCACCAGCAGCAATTAGACAATATGCAAAAATTGTGCAGCATGACATTTAAGCAATCCTAAGGGGAAATTTGCATTTCTAAATACTTTCTTCAGCAAAATAGGTAAGAACAGAGAGATGAATTGAGCATGCAATTTTTACATGAGAAGTTATAAATTAACACCCCCTAAAAAATAAAAGTAGGAATTGTGAAAAAAAAAATTGAATTGACAAATAAAACTAGAAGCTTAGGGAAAGGGTTGATAGAAATGTAATTTTCACATAATCTGATTAATAAAAAGAGAGAGAGGCAAGACTCACTATTTGTATCAACCTGATATTTAATAAAAGAAACTATTAAAGCTCTTTTTCCAAATTACATGACAAAAATGACAGCTGAGGTGATATGGTTGAATATTTACAAAAAATATGAAATACCCAAATAAATGGAATTAGATGGTTTAAATAACAATATCAGAAAATGAAACTGTACAAGACACAAATTAATCCTCTGGTGAATTCTGGCAACTATTCAGTGAACAATTAATCACAATATTATGTGACCTATTTTCAATATCAAGAAAAGAAAGAAGTCTTCCATACTCTATGATAAAATTAACCTCATACTTGCAGTGGGAATAAATATGTTAACTTAGATTAAGCAACTTCATTTTGTTTTTAAGCCTCTCTCTCTCTCTCTCTCTCTCTCTCTCTCTCTCTCTCTCTCTTTTCTTTTAATTAAAAAGTCATTGCATAAGTAGTTTTCTATACTAAAAAATAATAGTTTGACAATGATACAATGACAGATCACCTAAATCTGGTGTGTGTATTTCAAATCTAGTAAACAAATGATATACTTTGTTAATGAAATTAGAAACCTGAAGTTTTGATTTATAGTTTCTTTTCATCATAAGTTTAGATAATAATCAGAATTTCTCTAGTAACTTGTAGTCACTCTTCACCAGAATCACTAAAACTTACCAGCAGTAGTAGCTGTCAACCTTCTCCTGGGTCAAGACCAAAGCAGACTACTGCATTCCCCAAACTCAAAAATTTGAGCATACTATTTTTGTTTCAGTTGTAGCACTGATGGATAAAGACATGTCAGAATATCACCTCAGAGAGTGAAATACAGCTTCTGATTGGAGAGAAACTGGTGAGCATCAAAACATTGTCAAGATTCAAGTCAATTTATTGCACCAAGAATTTGTGATTTATTCCTAATAAATAATTGTATCAAGTGTGTCTAATCTGTGATCTGCCCATTAAAGGGAGGATGGGGAGATCAACATTTATTGTTATGTTGGGTTGCATTATATTCATGAATGGTTGTTGAATTCTGTGTGGTACCATTGAGGGGTTTTTTGTTGGATCATGTGGTCCAGAAGAGCTAAAAGTTTGGACATCACTGCTCTAGATCATCATGGATATCCAAACTTTTATCCCTTTAGGGCTACACTGTCCAACAAAAACTTGTCAAGGATCACATATAGAATTCCATATTTTATTTATGACTATAATGTAATCCATATTATTTATGAACATAACAATAAAATGTAATACAACAATTATAGTAATAAAACATGTACATTTAAAACAAAAAATAAGAATATAACATTTTTAATGTGAACACTGAATCTGCTTTTTTAATAACAGTGAATCTATATCTGCTTTGATAGAGGTTGTAGCAATGAGAATAATAGTTTCAAGATGTTCATCTGAAATTTTTGTTCTATTTTTACTTTATATATGCTTCATATAGGAAAAAAATTATTCACAAATAAACATACTCATCCAAAACAGAAGTCATGAATTGGGCATGTTTGTGAAATGCCAGATATTTTCTTTAGGCAGGTATAACCTTAGAAAAATCCAATAAAGACACTGGATAGATTCAAATGTCAAGATTTTTCATTAAGTTGCATTTCTTATTGCAGCTGTATACATTCTATTTACAAGTTTGTAGGCAACATATTACTGTCAACCGAGAACAGAATAGCAAATATACTGAAATGTAGTTGGTGCTTTCTAAAAATCTTGAAATCTATTCTAAAAATCCTATTATTGGGGTTTGATGCAGAATACTTTGAGAAAAAATTCTCTGATTTAGGCTGTCTCCCACTCAAGTCGGCTTTATTGGACATTGAAAGGCAATGGGCTAGACTAAGAGAGGCACCAGATCCAAAGATGAACTCTGGATGTCAGAAGAACTCCAGATAAGCCAGTGCCAGATTGTGCTGACAAGGGGCAGTTAGAAAAGGCAAAACTTAAAATAAAATCATAAGCATTTTTTGTTAAGGTACTCTTTTTATATCAAAAGGGGCCCTAGTGAGGCTAGGGGCAAAAGGTACTGATAAGTGTGTGGGTAAAATTAGTAATAAAGTCATAATGTAAAAAAGATAAGGGCCTCAGGCAGACTACAGTCTACAAGAAATAAAATAAATGTAAAAGGGCAGATGGTGCTGATAGGGGGCAGTTAGAAACAGCACAGTTTATAATAAAATCTAACTAGAGTGCTGGTCTCAAAGAGGAGCCTCAGAGTAGACAGGGTTGAGGGGTCTTATAACTGTAAACAAAGTAACAATAAATGCTGCAAACAATAAAGTGGTCTGTGGCAATTTTGATGAGTCCTATAATACTTTAAAATAAAGATTCTAACTCCTATGTGCATGTCTTTTGTTAAAAAAAAAATCTGGTGGTCTGTGAGACTGCACAATGTTAGTTACATGAAAAAAGTCAAGTTGTGTTAGCCAAGGGTTATGTTATACATAATGTGTCAATATTAGCACATGTGATTATCATTCCTTCATTTTCTAATCATGTGACTTGGGCTGCATGAATGGGCTTTCAGGCCCCTTGGGTTGGGCACTTAGACTTTAGATTAAAAAGTTTCACTTCATGCATTGATGAGATTGTCTGTATTAGCATATCTGTATAATATATATCAATTGGGCATGTGCCCTCTAGCCAGTAAGAAGACAGTAGATCTAATGAAAATCAATATGCAAATATTAAATAAACAACAATTAAATTACAATATATTAAAATAAACATGCATTATAATTATGATAGATATATACCATGAATGCAAAGTTGGTTCAACATAATGAAAACTAAAAATAATAGTTTGCAATAATAACAAAAATAATAAAATTTATGATTATATTAATACTAAAAAGGCCTTTGATAAATTTTGATACCTGTTTTTGTTAACAAACATTGCAAAATTCAATAAAGTAGATCTTTCATTAATAAAGACAATACTATATTTAATTTTTTTTTAGTTTTTTGCAAGGCAATGGGGTTAAGTGGCTTGCCTAAGGCCACACAACTAGATAATTATTAAGTGTCTGAGGCTGGATTTGAACTCAGGTACTCCTGACTCCAGGGCTGGTGCTCTATCCACTGTGCTACCTAGCTGCCCCAATACTATGTATTTAAAACCAAAGTGAACATTATACATAATAAATGAGAGACCTTGCCAATAAACTCAGAGGTAAATCAAGGATGCCAAATATTCCCATTACCATTTAAATACTAAATATGCTAACTATAGCATCAAGACAAGAAAAAGAAAAAAAAGGAAGTAAATACAGTCAAAGAAGAAATTAAATATTCACTCTTTTTCATATAATTCTATCCTACAAAGTAGTAATCATCATTATTACTCAGTTCTTCTTAAAACCAGAGAGAATCAATCAGTATAGAGATAAAGTACAAAAGCCAACAAATAAGGTAGCATAATAAACCCAACGATTTCAACTACATTAGTAAGAACTCAGTATTTGTCAAAACTGTTGGGAAAACTGGAAAACAGACTTGGTAGAAACTAGGAATAGACTAACTTTTCACTCCATAAACCTACATAAGCTTCATATGAATATATCAGCCATAAGAGGTAATATCAGAAATAAATTAAGTGGGTGGCTAGGTGGCGTAGTGGATAGAGCACTGGCCCTGGAGTCAGGAATACCTGAGTTCAAATCTGACCTCAGACACCTAGCTCTGTGGCCTTGGGCAAAGCCACTTAACTCCATTGCCTTCCAAAAAAAATAGGGAAATAAGAAAGAAATTGTCTAATTGTCTTTCAGATTTATGGACAGGTTAAACAGTTATGCTCAAACTAGGGAGAGAGAAAATTATGGAAGATAAAATAAACAGTTGTGGTGACAGAAAAGTTTTGAGGTCATGTCTAGGTGTAATATGATTGCCAAATGACTTCTTGTGTCAGCTTCTGCTAGTCTGGTTTTATATGGTTACTTCTGTAAGGGACATCAATCCTGGACCGGTTGTAAAATCTGCCTTAAACTCCTACTTTCAGATTTCTGTGGCTCAGTCTGCTGATCTTTTGTAATTCCTAAAGTCATAAACTTTACTCCCTTTACCTATAATGGAAAAGAGCAGAGGCCTGTTTCTTAGGGCCCCTGTGGCTTCAAGAGGGAGAAGGTCCCAAGATCTCTCTCCTTAAACCATCCTCTCACTGGACATCTAAAGAAAGTAATTATGAAGAAAGTAACCAAGATAACTGAGGCAATAAAGACACAAAAGAAAAACCACTAAGGTCTTTCAAATGCCTTCCTAGTCAATCAAAATTGCTACCTTGTCACCATATGGTTGATATATCAACCAAGTATAGAATATCTGCAAATGATCCACATTCAGTCTAAGGTACTTTTTCAAATTGTTGTGATTATCCTGGAAACAATGTTCTTCCTTTATCCAAGTCCCATAAACTAATCAAGTTCATGCATTCTGCTGATGTGCCAAACCCGTTACATTTGTTATATCAAGAATTGGAAACTACTAGTACCAATCAATTGCTGAATGACTTAACAAGTTGTAATAAATTAATATAATGAAATATTATTGTACTATGTGAAATGATGAAAGGAGTGATTTTAGGAAAATCTAGGAAGACTTTTATGAACTGATGAAGTTTGTTAAGCAGAAAGAGAATAACTCATAAAATAACAGAATAAAGTAAAACAACTTTGAAAGAATTAGAATTCTGATCAATGCAGTGGCCCATTATCATTGCAGACCAATGATGACTTATAATTCTAGAGAGAAGAGGTGTTGAAACAAGATGCAGAATAAAATCTATATTTTTGGACATAGACCTGTGCAGTAATTTTTTTTTTACCTATTAGTTGTATCAAGTGGTTCTTGACTGCATATTTCTGAATTTTGTTCTTCTTGTCATTTTTCCCTTATTAGGAGCAGGGTGAGAAATGGAGAGGTTTAAAATGGAAAGAAAAAGGGAAGAAGGTTACTAAAGCATATTTTAAAAAATTTGCAGAAGCTCAGAAAAAGCAAAGAAATTAAAACATCTTTTTAAATTATATTGAATTAAATATTATGAATTTTGTATTTTAAAAAAGCTATACATAAATTTCATAAATAATACTCTTTTCTGTTCTACAGTATATATATATGAAAATGTGATCTGGCTCAGACCTTTCTTTTCTGTCTGATATCAAACTCAAAATGTAGTTACCTTTATGTTCTTAATATTTTCACCTAAATTACTCTTGCCAGAATCTTCCCCTCCCCCTCTCAATGATTACCGATTCTTCAAGGTTTAGTTTAAATATCAGTTTTTCTTGATTCACTAACTGAAAATGATCACATCTGATCCAAGATCTTCCTGTGAAGCTATCATATTCTATTTTATTCCTTTTACCTGTATGCATTTCCCTCACATTTAATAGCACTTCCACGTAATCACATCTTCCTTGTGAGTAGTTCCTGCCTTTCTTTTTGCTTTTTTCCCCAGTGCAATGTTGCCTCTAATGGTGAAGGGAAGAAGGAATGGTGTTAATAAATAAAAACAAAATTAGTGTGTCTCTGTGAAAAAAAAACAACTGACAACTATTAAGGTTCAAAGAACACTGGTTTTTGAATTCAGAAGGCTTGGATTCTCAGCAAACTGTGATGCCTATTTTATTTTTTGTGACTGAACAAATCACTTCAGTTTCTTTATCAGTACAATGAGGCATTTGTACTAGCTGGTTCCATCAAGCCACCAAACCCACCTCAGAGTGCTTTTACACAGCAGATAAAGGTGTGTAAAGTGGCAGAAAAAAAGTTTTGGATGGTCCTTATATTGCTTATAATACTTTTTCTTTTTACCCAAGACTTGAACCCGCTATCTTTCCCAGATTGTGCAAGCTACAGCCTGCATTCATCTCTCGGGGCCAGGCGGTTAGGGAGAAGGGCGAGGTGGAGGACAGACCTGGCCCCCCAGAGCACCTGACCCAGCCCCTCAGTCCTCTCAGTACCTGTCCACCTAAGTGACTGGTGACTGGCCTAAGAGCGGATAGTCCCTTTCAGGCAACTTTTCTTTTGAACAATTTTTCCGTTCACCTGCCCGGAGTTGACCACTCACAATTGCCAAGCTTGGTTGCTAAAGGGCGCTGTTCGGTCCGGGGGCGAGTTGGGGGGAGAGGGGGAGGGGAGGGGCTCCATGCCGTTGAGATCAGAATACCAGAATGCAAGCTTCCCCATAGGCTCTTATCCTAGAGAAAGTAGAAGCCAACCGACTCACGTGAGGGAAGGATAGAAACGTAACTCTCTTTGCGAAACTGACCTTCATCACAAGTCTTGGCCTTTGACTTTTTGCTACAAAAACCTCCTACTAATGGCTTCTTTGTTAATCTATGATTGTGTATATCATGGATATACGTTGGAAAATGCATTTCTGATCTAGTGCTTTCCAGGGTTTGACTGGCAAGAGCCAACTTGCCAGTGACTATTTCATTGTTATTCCAGAGATAACCAGGTGGGACTTAGATTTCTGGTATTGTGCATCATAAAGCAGTATGCTTTCCCACTGATCATCATGTTGAATAATTAATTAGATTTTGGAAAGTATATTTACAAAGCAAGTACTGTTGTTACATACACATTCTAACCAAACTTGCTGGAACTTATATGGGGGTAAATGCCCAACCCTCAGTTACAGATAGTTCTTTTCTCCCAGGAGTCAGCACGATGGTGCCCTTGGCTTAGGGGACCCTGCTGAGCTCCATGGATTTTCCATGATGCTTCCTATTGAGTGTCTTAAGCTGCCTTTCTGGTTTGTCTAGTTCTCTCAGTGTGTCTCATAGATCACAAGGGAAAAGTTACCTAGAAACACTTCCTTTGACATTCTTACTGATACAGATCTGAATTTCTGATCTTTTGACCTTTTGAAGTTAACAAAATCATCACTTGGTCACTGGTAGGAAAAAGGAGAAAAAATGCATTCTTTCACTGACAAAAAAAGGGCAATTTCATCTTAGAAGTTCTATTTAATCCTCTCTAGGCTGCCCTGCTGTTTCATGTCCATATGTTTTCTGCACGATCCCTCCAGCTGGTATGTTCTTTGTCCCTCAGATTCTCTTTTAGCTCCCTTTTATGTGTTGTCTTCCTCTATTAAAAATGTAAGCTTCTTGAGGTAGAAACTATCTTTCTGCTTCTACAGGTAGTCCAGTGTTTAGGAGAGGTCATATATTGGGGGGGGGCTGGTTAGAGTGGACAAAGTTTTAATCTCTCTTTAATCTGAACTGGTTCAAATAAGGAAGAACATCCATATATACCATATATATGCATATATATATATATATATATATATATATATATGTATACACACACACACACACACGTACACACACGGGTATAAAAATATATCTTGCTAAACAGAAAAGGATTTTGAAAGTGCATAAAAATGGTAATGGGATAAAAGGAAGAATGGATTAAAGGAAGCAGTAATAAGAAGAAAAACAAATTTTTGAGAATAGATGGCAAAAAGAAAGAAAAGGGCAAACAGAAGAAACTAAGATGGAGAGAAATGCTCAGTAATCATTGTGAATATGAATGGGATGAAGTAAAAAAAAATCAGAGAACAATTAAAAGAAGAACAATTAAAAGAAGTAGAAACAGAAGTAGATAAAATTATAGGAAGCCAGAGTCCAGCAGAATTTTTTTATAAGATATATACTTTAAATTGACAGTTAAAACAAGAGGTTACAGCAGCACTTAATATAATTCAGCTGAAGTTAAAAAAAAAAGATAAGGTTAGCCTGAAAAAGCAGTGATAAAAAACAGACTTGATTAAAAGAGACAAGCAAAGAAATTGCATATTGCTAAAAGGTACAACAGACAGTGAAGCAATTTCAATATTATATATATATATATATATATATATATATATATATATGCACCAAATGACATAGTATCTAAATTTTGAAAGGAAAATTTAAGTATTTCAGAAGAAAACAATTAAACTATGCCAATGGAGGACCCAAACTTTCTCCTCTCAGAGCTAGATACATCTAACCATAAAATAAGAAAGAAATTCAAGAAATTAATAGAATATTAGAAAATATAGATATAACAGACCTCTGGAGAAAAAACTGAATGAGAATAGGACTATTCCTTTTTCTCAGCAACCAATGGCACCTTCACAAAATCTGATCATGTATTAAAGCATTAAAAACCTCACAACAAATGTACAAAAATAGGAATGTTAAATGTACTAGTTTTAGACCACAATGCAATAACAATTACCTCCAGTAGATTAAAGATTATCTCCAGTAAAGGAACTTGAACATATAAATTAAAAATTAATTGGAAATTAAATAACCTAAACCTAAAAAAATGAATGGATCAAAAAACAAATCATAGCAATAATCAATAATTCCATTAAATATAATAACATCAATGAGACATGCCAAATTTGTGAGATATAGACAAAAAAAGCAGTATTCAGGGGAAAATTTGTATCTCTAAACAAATAGATTATTGAAACAGAAGGGCAGATCAATGAACTGGAAAATGGAACTAAAAAAGCTAGAAGAAAACCAAATTTAAAATCTAGACTTACAAAGCAAAGTAGAAATCCATGGGAAAAATTAATAAAATGAAAATTTTAAAATACTGAACAGAAATAAAAAGGTGGATGGCACCACCAATGAAAATTAAATTTAATCAATCATTAGAAGTTATTTTTTCTAATTATAAGCTGGAAAAACTGACAATCTAAATTAAATGGATGAATATTTAAAAAAAGATAAAGTGTCAAAATTAAGAAAAGAGGGAGACAGCTAGGTGGTGCAGTTGGCAGAGAACCAGCCCTAGAGTCAGGAGGACTTAATTTAAACTTGGCCAGTTGCCTCTCCCTCCCCAAGAAAAAAAAAATATTCTTGTTGTTTTTAAATAGCATTCAACTCTTTTTGATTCTTTTTGGAACTTTCTTGGAAAATATACTGGAGTGATTGCCATTTCCCTCTCCAACTCATTTTACAGATGAGGAAACTGAAGTGTCTGAAACTGGATTTGAATTCAAGTCTTTTTGACGGCAGGCTCAGAAATTTTTTCACTAAGTCACTTAACTGCTTAAACAAGAACAAAAATTGCCAACAGAAAAGGAAAAAATATATACCTATAGAACCCTATTTTAGAAAAACAATTAAACAACTCTTAAATAAAATCATTATTCTAAAAATATTTAAGGAATGATTAAAATAATATAACATAAAATATTTGGGTACAAAAAGGTGAAGGAGTTCTACCAAATATGTAGATATGGTACATGATTTGATACCTAAATCAGGAAGAGCAAAAAGAAAGAACACTATAGATATATTTCTCTAATAAATATTGATGCAAAATATTTTTCATTAAAATTCTAGCAAGGAGATTATAGCAACGATCATATGTAATGATTAGGTAAGAGTTTTCAAGGAATAGATGCAAAAAAAGCTTTTGACAAAATACAACACATATTACTTTTCAAAGCCACTGGAAAGCACAGAAATAAATGGAATCTTTCTTGAAAGGATAAGTAGTATTTATCTAAAACCCAAAGCTACCATTATCTTTAAAAGAGATCATTTAGAAGCCTTCCCAATAAGACTGTCCATTATCACCCCTTTTATTCAAGATAGTTCTAAAATTTTTAGCTATAACAATAAGACAAGAAAAAGAAATTGAAGGATTAAACATAGGCAGCTAAGAAACAAAACTAGAGTGTGAGATGGCATGATGTTATAATTAGAGAACTCTAAAGAAGCAACTAAAGCATTAATTAAAGCAATGAAAAACTTTTATCAAAATTGCATGATATGATATAAACCATATAAATTATAAGCATTTCTATTTATTATCACCAAAACCTAGGAGGAAGAGATAAGAAAAAAATTCAATTTGAATTAACTGCAGACAACATAAAATATACCTTCCAAAACAAACCCAGGGTCTATATGACCACAGTAAAAAAAAAACAAAAAACCAAAAAAAAAAAACCCAAACAAACACGTTTCATACAAATAATGACTTTTATAAACAACTGAAGAAAAAAATTGTTCTTGAGGAGGCCAAACCAATAGAAACAAAACGACAATTCTACCTAAATTTATTTATTTATTCAGTTCCATACCATTCAAATTACCAAAGAATTATTTTATAGAGAAAGATAGAACCACAACAAAATTAATTTAGGAAAACAAAAGCTCAAGACTGTCAAGGGAATCCATGAAAAAAAATGTGAAGGAAAGCAGTACAGATTTCAAATTATATTACAAAGTGATATTCATCAAAACAATCTTGTATTGGTTAAGCTATAGAATGTTGGATTGAGAATAGTCTAACTACATGATACACATATTAGATGACCATAGTGATCTAGTTTTTTGGTAAGCCCAAACAACCAAGTTTTTGAAGCATTGACAAAAATTGCTGAAGACACTACAAAACAGCTGGACAGCTATAGATAGTGAATAAAGCAATTGTCTTGCAATTAAGAAGACATATTTCAAGAGTCCAAATCCACCCTCAGACTCACAAGTTGTGGGACCTTGGACAAGTCACTATTTGCCTCAGTTCCCCATCTGTAAAATGAAATGGACAAGGAAATGGCAAACCACTTCAGTATTTTTGCCAAGAAAAGACAAATGGGGTCACAAAGGGTTGTCTATGACTAAACAGCAACAAAAGCATCCCATACCACATAGAAAGATAAGCTCAAAATAGTTACATGATTTGGACTTAAAGGACCATATCATAAACAAAATAGGAGAATATGGAAAATTTTAGCTGTCATATCTGTAACCAAACAAGATATAAAGAGGAAGATGAGAAGTAAAAGGGATAATTTTGATTATATGAAATTCAAATTTTTGGCACAACAAAACCCATTTAGCCAAAATTAGAAGGGAAGTAAGATGTGGAGAAAGTAATTTTTTTCTGGGAAGTAGCTTTTATAAAGGCAGCATTTTTAAAAACAAGTCATTATGCAGTTGATAAATGGTCAAAGGAAATGAGCATACAGTTATCAGCAAAACAAAGCTATCAATAGTCATAAGGGAAAAATACTCTCAATTACTATTGATTAGGCAAATGGAAATCAAAACAGCTCTGAAGTGCTCCTGCACATCTATTAGATTGGCTAACATGGCAGAAAAATAGGAACATTAAATCATTTCTGGTGAAGTTGTGAATTGGTCCAAAAATTCTGGAGAACAATTTGGAAGTATAACCAAAGGACTAAAAAACTGTACATAGCCTCTTGACTTAGCAAATACTCTTTGACCTAGTAATACTACTCACCACTACTACCTAGTGCTGAAGGAGTCACGCTGATTAGTGGTAGGGACATGATCCTAGAGAGAGATGGGTTGAACACTTCTATAGTGTTTTTAACAAACTGTCCTCAGTCAATGCAGAAGCCATTGACAGTTTACCTCAAGTTGAATTTAATCTGTCCCTTGTTGAAGTTCAACTGAAGAGAAGGTTTTGAATGTCCTTTGGCTCCTTTCATGTGATAAAACACCTATTCCTGATTTTATTCCAGTTGGATTTACAAGATGGGGGTTCAGTGATGTTTTCCAAGCTATATGGCATGAAAAGATTTTCATCCAAAAATTCAAGGATGCCTCCATTGTCCATCTCTAATAGACTGTCCTGTGACAATCACAGGGGTAAAATTCTGGCCAGAAGGCTTTTCCTTCAACTGGAAGATGGTCAATGACCTGACAGAGGGTGTGGCTTCAGAAAAATATCAAGGAACACTTGATATGGTATTTGCTGCCCAACAACTCCAGGAAAAATGCCAGGAACAGAACATTTGTAAATCTGACTTTGTGGGAAAGTTCCTGGAGAAGTCCTCTCAGGGTTGAGAAATGTTTTTGTCAAGAAAAGCTTGCATTACAGAGGAGGCTCAGAGTCACTTACTTATGATAATTATGATAACACTATTTTTGCAAACTGGAAGAGCATTCTGACAATAGACGTGACTTCATTTTAGTTGAGATAATTATGAAGGTCCCAAATTACCTCACCATCTTGTGGGGAAAATATTATGAAAAACATTTCATCTTTTCTTTGTGTCTGTTGTTGGGGTAAATTTCAGTGAATAGATTTGCCCCCAAAAGCCCAGCCCATAGGCTAAAGGGGAGGACAGTTAGGGAGAAAGAAGGGGGGAATTGTTTAAAACCCAAAACTTGCTGTGTGACTCTGATTTGAGTGTGCCCTCTTGGGAGAGAGTAAAAATAAAACATTATTTTTTTGCTCAAACCCAGTCTAGGAGAATTTCTTTTAGGGTTAATTTATCCCATACAGTTTTGGTGCATTGGCCAGGAAACAATCCCCTCCTTAAGCCTCACCTGGACACAGATATGAGCAGGCACCATGCCCGATACTGTCAGCACCTTGTGATTTAGTCCCCAGGCAGATCCCTTGAGGAGCAAGGGAAGAATTCCAAAGAGAAACTTAGTTTGAGCAAAACTGAAAGCCAGAAGACCTCCTGAGGCAGCAGTGCAAGGCAGATGTCCCTGCCATAGAAGAAGACCCAAAGACAGCACCACAAGTTCATAAGTTTGTGTGCATAAGCCTAGGAAGCAAAACTCATAAGTCTGGAATTTAACCCAGACAAGACCAGTGAGTTCCTGGGTGACCTGACCCTCACCACACTCAGACAATTCAAAACTGCAGATTGAGTCTGTATTGTGCAAAAACAAAAAGAAAAAAGGCAGGGGTGGAAATACACCCAAATGATTAATACAATTTGAATGGAGAGATTCCAAAGTTCAAGTGGTTAGAGGCCATAGGGAAAAGTCAGAAGTCCTGAAAAGCCTGCTGAAATAATAATGGGGAAGAAATACCAAAGTAAAGAGGGAAAGTATGGAAAATGATTAAATACTGTTGATTTTTTCTATCCCAGCTTCTTCTCTGATATTCTGTGCTGCCAGAATGCTTTTTCCCTCTCCTCCTCCTCCCTCTCTCTGCTGCTTGCCTGCTTACAGTCCGGGCTTTTAGCTCTAGACTTTGGAGTCAGCAAAAAGGGGAATTAATTAAAAGGATGAATTAATAATATGATAATAAAAGAGAATAGTTTTATAGAGACCTGGGAAAACATAAAAATGAAAGTATTCCCAAATGAGAAAGGTATGTGTTAAATAAACAAATCATGAAAGAAATGCTATCTGACATTGAGAAAATTTCAAGGAGGAAAATTCCAGGAAGACAAGTGAGTCAAGTGCATTCTAAACTATATAATCTGATTATATAGAAACGCTAGAAAAAAGGAAACAGAATAAATCCAAATTTAATCTATGGCTACATTATAGCTTCAGGAGTTTATTAATATAGATTCTGATAATGTTAGTTATTACAGAAAATAATAGGACAACTAAGAATTTAGGAACAGAAGATTCCCCCTCCCTGTAGAAAAGATTTAGGGTTGTCCCCTTATGAGAGAGGAATTTGTTTTACTCTAGTTGAAGAGGGGGCAGGGGATATACTAATTAGGCTGTGGGATTTTTGAGTGGCTGTTTTGCCTTCTCAAAAGTTATATCAGTTATTAAGAAGTGTTAAATATTAAAACCTTTGAATGGAAAGGTATATTATAATGTGGTCTATGTAGCTGTGAAAATAAAGTTCTAAATAAGAACAATAGGAACAAGAATCAAAAGGAGCTAATGGAAAATTAATAGTGGAACAGTATATTGAAGGAAAATGTAAGTTGTTCTGTCTGAGTAATGGTTTCTGGAAGAACTAGGAAGGGTTAATTGAATAGAGTTCAAGGGAAAATGAAAAGGCATATAGAGAAAGTGGGGGTTTTTGAACCATTTGTGAAGTATGAAAATTGGTTAAAGCATGTAGAAAGAAGGAATGAGCAAGTTTGACTTTGAATAAGTACAAAGATGGAGTTTGGGAACGTTGAAAATTGATTTAAAAGAAAAGATGTAAGAAGAGGAAAAATGTAGGGAGCAGCTAGGTGGCCAGCTAAGTAGCAAAGTGGATAGAGCACCCACCTTGGAGTCAGGAGGACCTGAGTTCAAATCCAGTCTCAGAAACTATACTTACTTGGCTGTGTGACCATGAGCAAGTCACTGAATCCATTCCTGTAATAAATATTTTTTTTGTTAAAAAGAGTAAAAGAATAGAGAATTATAAGTTTATGGGGATATGTTTTTAAATAACATTAGGGATAATTTACAAATTGCATTAGACTGTCACTTTTGCATTATCTGGCAGTGAATTGATTGGAAAATAATAAACCCTATAACATGAAATGTTTGATATGAAAACAATTACTAAGTAAATATTAATTTTTGATTGTCTTATTGTTTCTCCAATTAGATAATTTTATAATGGGCTAATCTTCTGTACAAAGTAATTTGAAAATACATGTTACTGAATTAAGGATTTTGTAAAAATATACAATTTTGATTATGATATGATAATATTCCTAAATGTTTTAATTTTAAGAAATATTGATTAATAAGGATAAAAATCTCTTTTAAGTTAAAGCACTGAGAAGTTGCACTGATAGACTTCTGGCCAAGATGGCGGAGAGAAGACAGGCACAGTTCTAAAGTCTCCTGATCTCTTCCCCATCTATCACATAAAACATACCTCTTAAAAGAAATCCAACCCACAAAACCCAGAAAGAAAAGCCAGGAGAAAGAACATCTACCTCGGAATTTGTCTCCTGCCGCAGCTTTGGCCAAATTTGGGAGGGTGAGTTTGGGCTCAGAGGGAGGATCAGCCCCAGATCAGCCAGATTAACAGCAGAATTGAAACCAGGAGTCAGAGGGCCCAAGAGCAGGACCTTCTGGATCAGAGGTGGGACTGGAGGACAGGGGCTTGGGTCAGCAGGACAGCACAGGTGCTGGTGTTGGTGCTATTCCCCTGGAGCTTGGGGACTGAGCTGCGGGTAGAGTTCTGGTGCAGGAGAGCTGCAGACACCATCTCTGGGCTCCTCTGGTCTGAGGAACTCTGAGTCCCATTACAGCTTAGACCTCATCCCAGAGCAAACATATGCAAACTACTTCTGCCTCAGGCCCAGGTGTGTGAGCAGAAGAACCAGCCCAGTTGAGGAATGTCCTCAGGCCAGGGTAAAGCCCACCATTGATTGAAGGCAAAAGAATTGAATAGCTCCAACTCCTCCCTTCAAGCAAAGGGAGAAGACCACAGCCAAGGTCACAGACACCCCAGAGAAAGCAACCAACATTTCCTACTGGCCAGCCAGAGAAACTGCACTCATGGAGTAAAGCCTTAAGGATCCCAAGCCCTAGTGAACCAGCCCCACCCAACTCAAGGTCTTAGCAAAATGAAGAATGGTCAGCTGAAAGGTGGATCTATAGAACAATTCCTGGAAGGGAAAGACCCTAACTCAGAGAGACCTGGAACCTCTGAGGAGAATACAATCTGGTCTCCAGCACAGAAAGACTTCCTTGAAGAAATAAGGAAGGAGCTTAAAAATTTGGGAGAGACAATTAATACCTTGCAACAAGAAAACAAAACCTTAGAAAGTACATTTGGACAATTACAAAATGAGAATAAATCTCTCACAGCATCAATTGGAGCAATACAAAATGAGAATAAATCTCTCAGATCCTCAAATGGGCAAATGCAAAAAGAAATTAATTCTCTCAAACTTCAATTGGTCAAATGGAAAGCTCTTTCAAAAGTAGAATTGACCAATTGGAAAAGGAGTTGCAAAAGGTTAATGAAGAAAACTCCTCCCCCCCAAAAAAAGAATGGAGTCTACAGAAACTAATGACTCCATGAGACAGCAAGAGTCAGTTAAATAAAATCAAAAAATAGAAAAAAATGTAAAATGCCTCATCAACAAAACCACTGACCTCGAGAATAGATCGAGGACAGACAACCTGAAAATTATAGGACTTCCTGAAAAAACTGAAGAGAAAAAAAGCCTGGACTTAATACTACAGGATCTAGTGATGGAAAACTGCCCTGATATCATGGAATCAGAAGGCAAAGTAGTTATTGAAAGAGTACATCGATCCCCACCAGAAAAAGATCCTAAAATGAAAACACCAAGGAATGTTGTGGCCAAACTGCAGAACTATCAGATAAAAGAGAAAATCCTGCAAGCAGCCAGAAAGAAACAATTTAAATATCAAGGAGCCACAGTAAGGATCACTCAAGACCTGGCTGCATCAACATTAAGGGATTGAAGGGCCTAGAAGGAGATATTTTGAAGAGCAAGGGAGCTTGGAATGCAGCCAAGAATCTACTTTCCTGCAAAGTTGAGCCTTCTCTTCCAGGGAAAAAGATGGACATTTAATGAACTGGAAGAATTCCAAAAATTTCTGATGAAAAGACCAGAGCTAAACAGAAAATTTGGACATCAAACAGGAGGTTCAAGAGACACATGAAAAGGTAAAAAAAAAAAGAATTGCATTGATAAAGATAAGAAGAATTTTCAAACTTCTAGATTTTTGAAAATAAAAATAATTTCATTTATTTGGGATATGAGTTAGAATATATGATTATTAAGAAAAGTATAAAGAAAACATTATAATCAAAAAAAGAGATTTTTAGAAACACCTGATCTTAAAAAATTTTCTGTGTTGCATTGTTCCAGGGAGTAAAAGGAATATAAATGAAATTGAAATGTGTTATGCATAATTAGCAAACTGTATTAAAACAGATTCAAATTAAACTTTTTGAGAATTTAAAATTGTGTTTTAATAACAAACAATAAATGAATTGTGGTTTCATCTATCATATTTGTAAAAATTTATTATGAGAAAACTAGAGAAATCCTTGCCAACAGTGTATTTCTCTCAAGGTCTTTTTTTGGCCCAGAGAGTTTATAAAAAGCTTTTATTTTTGACTTTGTGTTTATAAAAGGGAATATTTAAATGTAAGATCAAATAGCTTACTTAATATGTAAGAAGAAGAAAATGTATCTATTTGAGATCTTGCTCTATTTAAATGTAAAATGGCATAGGTAAAAGTTTACATTGGGGTTTTCAAATTATCATATGTGTAAGACTAAATTCAAGGAGAATCTTATTTTCTTTTTGAAGATAGATGTATATTTAGAATAAGAAGTAATTAAGCTTATGAAACAAAAATGTGTGTAACAGATATTTGGTTATAAGGTTAACTTTAAGAGAATGATATGTCAGCATAGAAACCTTATGTTTCATGTAGGTTAAGAGTTAAATGTTCAATTTTAAAGAAGCAAAATGGTAAACTCAGAAGAATTGTATATAAGAGATTAGGAAGTATATCTTAACTGGAAGATACCCTTTCCAATAATATTGAATAAATGTGAGGCACATTGAAAAGTGATTGGGAAATTGAAAAACTATTGTAACCCATAGTTATGTAACTTATTGATGAGTAAGATGATGAAAAGTTATGTGATCTACTTCTGTAAGTAAAAGCTATTTTATTGTAATGTTGTCAAAGCCTGGGATTAATAATTGATTGCTTTGTAGGGATAATAAAGGAAAATATCATAAGTCATGTTCTTCTGGGATCTTTGAAATTTTTAAAGAATGTATTGGACCTTATCCTAGATCTGTAGTTCCAGGAATACATACAATAATGGAAAGAATGTTTTGTAAAATCTAGCAATTAATTTGTTACTCTTATTTCTGCTTTGCTACAACTGGAATCAATATGTTGAAAAATTTAGAATCCCTTAAACTGTTATAAGAGTTTGAAAGAATTCTGAAAAATCATGATTTATATTTCAAACTTGGCTAATAATTAAACATATTTATTAATAGAGTATTATTTGCCAATTATATTTATGTAAATTGGGATTATGTGGTTATGATTATTGTGATTATACAAGCATATATATATATGTGCATATATATAAATGTATCTTTGGAGCAAAAGCACCTAAGTTACATGGGAAAGATTAAAAATAATGATAATAAATTGAGGTTTTCTGTGACAATTTCTTGCTAATTGTCATGTGAGAATTCTGGAGATGATTTCCTAGGCAAAGGGGGGTATTTATCTATTATATAATACAGCAAACTAGAAGGAAGGGGGTCTAGCCAAGAGGTCCCTGAGATACCATCTTTATCTAGAAATAAAGCAGATATGATTTCAGACAAAGGGATGCAGATCCAGAAATCAGAAATTAATGTCTTCAGAGGGACAGACCTAGTTGAATTATAGAACACACTTGTGAAGTTTTTGTATATCAAGGAATACTCAGAAGCCCAGCCAAAAAACTAAAGGGAGGAGAATTAGGGAGAAAGGGAGGAGAAAATTCTTTAAAACCCAAACTTGCTTGGGTTTTTAAAGCAAGCACTCTGACTTGAGTGGAGAGAGAGACAGAGAGAGAGAGAGAGAGAGAGAGAGAGAGGAATTTCTTTTAGGGTAAATTTATCCCACACATGAACAAGGTCTTTAATACTATCAGTCATGAAGACTCATAGAAAATTATTTCAAAATTTGGTTGCCCAGAGAAGTTCATCAGTATTGTACATCAATTTCATGATGGCTTCACCAGGAACTTTCCTACCCAATACCTCTGTCTCTCTCTCTCTCTCTCTCTCTCTCTCTCTCTCTCTCTCTCTCTCTCTATATATATATATATATATATATATATATATATATATATATATATATATATATACATATACGTTTTATACCTGACATCTTCTCACACTATCCTTGATAATCCTCTCTCTTCCTGTCCTGTCCAGATGTTTTCAGCCATGTTACCAAATATGTTCACTGTGGATAACTTCAAGGTCAGTTATTACCCAGTCTTCAACTTGAAAAGGCTGCCAGCCAAATCTAAAGTGGAAGGAGTGATAGTACATGATTTTTTTTTGTTTGAAGATGATTGTGCACTCAAAGAGGCCTCTGAAGCTGAGATAAAACAAAGGGTTCTCTTCTTTGCTGCTTGTGCTAATTTTGGTCTAACAATTAACACCAAAAAAATAGAGGTGCTCCATCAGTCAGCATTGCACATTTGTATGTGGAATCATGCATTATGGCAAATGAAGAAGTTTTCAGTACTGTGGACAAGTTCACTTACCTTGGTAGTGTCCTTTCCAGGGAGGTACACATTGATAATGAGGTTGACACATTCATTTCAAGAGCTAGCTCAATATTTAGGAAGCTCTGAAAGAAAGTGTGGGAAAGAAAAGGTATTAGACTGACTACTAAATTGAAGGTCTACAGAGTCATTGTTGTTGTATACCTATGAGACTGGACAGTCTACCAATGCCATTGTCTTAGATCACCTGACAGGAAAAGATACCAGACACTGAGGTAAAACTGCTAAACATTCAAATCTTCTTATAGAGAGCACAACTAATATGGCCTGCCCACATAGTTTGAATACCAGAATTATGCTTGGCAAAAAGACTTTAATGGAGAGCTCATATGGGACAAATGTTTATAAGGAGTCAGAAGAAGCAAAATACAGGAATACCTTGAAGATCTCTCTTAAGAACTTTGGAAATTTTTATGCAGTATAGGAGACTCAGGCACAGGATCACCCCCATCAGAGATGGTCTAAGAACAAGGCAGAATTGAAGTTGTTCAAAGGAAATTTGAGGGGCAGTTAGATCGCACAGTAGATTAGAGCACCAGTCCTGAAGTCAGGAGGACCTGAGTTCAAATGCAAAAATAGCACATATATAATGAATGTCTCAGCACACACAAATCAATTACTGTTAATTGCTTCATCTTCCAAAAATATAACAAAAAATAAAATGGAATTGGAATAGGGGCAATTATATTCTTAGAAAAACAAATCTTGAAATGTAAAAGCTTAGAAATTCGAAAAGAATGATAAACTAGGAATCAGAACACATGAGGTCCTATTCTAGTTTTGTCACTTATTACCAGCTTACATGGTTGGCCTAGTTTCTCATTTGTAAAATAAGGGTATTGAATTAGATGATCTTGGAAATTCCATTTGAATTCTATTCTATAGCCATTCTTCAATTTAATTAAACCATTGCTTCGCTTCATTAATTAAAGACTCTAATGATAGAAAACTGTTTCCAACAGTCTGACAAATTTTTCTTTTAAAATTTAATGATTTTTCTGAAGTTTTACCAATACCAAACTTGCTAAAATATAAATAATATGTATATTTTAATATCATTTTGACAGTTGTAGAACAAAGTCTTTTCAGCATAAACAATTGAATGAATGAATGAACAAATGAACAAAATGAAGTCTATTATTAATCTAGTCTTCAGCAATTTAATAATTTACAATATAGTAAGTTTCCTAGTGACAAGAGAATATGTAATCACAAATATGTATAAAGGTCACAGTAGTAGAGATTGGCAGACATGAAATTTGAAACCATGGCCCTTTGAATCAGTTAATCAATTTATCACATACATGAAGCACATAGAGGATATCATGTTGGCTCAATTTCCATTTTTCTTAAGTGATACTTTAATGACCTTACATACTAACTTAATTGACTGAGTTATTAGGAAGGCCAAGAGTTCAATATTTCTGTATTTTCTTAGAATATTATGATGGAGACAGCCTTCATGAACCAAAAAATAGAATGGTACAAAGAATTTTATTATCCCATCAATATTTCATTGCAAATGGTCAAAGTTAAGGATAACAAAATCATGCCAGGATCTGGCCTTAGAACTAGAAAATTCATTTATTTAATACATATATATTATTATATAGTATATTTTATGCTATATGTATCTTCCTTAAAGAATGTCAAGGTCAAATATAAAATCATTATTCATCCTAAAATATATATTTTGTTCAATATATCTTACCTTAAGTGAAGATAATGAATTTGTCCATAATATAATAACATACCCAAAGAGATTAAGTGAAATTTCAACTTATATTCAATTCCTAGACTTATGGAACATGATGGTATATTGTATATGGTATATTGTATATATTGTATATATTGGTATATTGTATATATATATATATATATGGTATATTGTATATATATATATATATATATATATAAAATGGTATATTGTATATGTATACATAATATACAAATGGTATTGCAAAATGGTATATTGTATATACAAAATCGTGTATATAATATATTGTATATACAAAGTTCTCAAATTAGATTTTGAAAGCTAAAAATGCATTTTGGCAACTGGAAATTCAGAACTTAAAATAGCTAAGAAGATATGAAGATGTGTCATCTAATTAAAAATTGAAGTTGAAAGAGACATACTATGGAAACTTACCAATGGGAGATGACTTGTTTGAAAAATTGGTTCAAAAAATGTATTAACAGAAATCTAGATTATTTAAAATATTTTTTGTTCTTTTTTTTAACTACCTGAGTCAATGACAGTTTGTCAATATAATATTATGGATGACCAATATAATAAAACATTTCTATCTATGAGAATCATTAAATCATTAAAATGCACCTAGAGTGGGGATATAGAAATGAGGCATGCAAATAAGTAGTTTTTCTAGAAAATTCCATTCTAAGAAAGCTTCATCTAAATGAAATCTAACATTAAGTTAAGGCAGCTTAAAACATTTTGATTTTACATCTCATTAGATAGGTATAGGTGCTGTTAAAAAACTCAATAATCTAGGTAATTATCTCAGTTCTCAATTTTATTTTTCATATTGGATATAACAAGTTCAAAAACCATTTGCTGTCCATATGCAATTTTTATGGTTATGAAACTTATCATCCTGAGTTCAAATGTAGCCTCAGTCATTTTATTAGCTTTGTGACCCTGGACAAGTCTCTTAACCCTCTTTGTCTCAGTTTCCTCAATTATAAAATGGGTTGGAGAAAGAAAAGTCAAATCACTCCAGTATCTTTGCTAAGAATGGATTCACAAAAAATCAAATGCAACTGGAGTATATAACAGGGTTATTGTTCTTCATTTGAATTTTAGTAACTGGAGTTTTAAATAGAAATTGCTTTACTACTTAAATTCAATTGTAAAGTAGAGCCTTAACTCCAGAATATCTTTTTTATTCCCAAGGACAGCAAGAAATATCAAAATTTCCCACGATGTTTTCTAATGACCAAGAAAACAAAACTGTGAAAAGTCAGTTCTAATTGGCTTTTCATTGTAAATGCTATAGTATATTTATGGATAATAAATTTCTTCCTGGGACATTTTCTATCCAAGACAATGGATATTTTGAGTGGATTCTAGAACCACATACTGTGACCTGTAGGAAACAAGCATGTATAACATATATATATATGTATATATACATATATATACATATATATATATAGCTGTAATCATAGATTAATAGTTTCATATTAATAAGAAAGGAAGAAGATTCCAATAAAAAGTTCTTGGATTTTTTTTTTGAGGTGGGGAATTAATGTGTGGGAAGAGGACCAGAAAGTTCTAAATATGTCCTTTCATCTCTTTTACTTTTTTCTTTCTTTTTTAAAAAGTGAATAACATGTATATGGAAAAAAGTTAATTTGTTGCTGCTACAGTCCCCAGCTGAAGAGAATAAAGATAAACACTCCTCCCTTGACTACAAAACTCAATCTTTCTTTCTTCCCAGATTACTTTTCCTTGTTTGTCTCAATGACATTATAAAATGAGAGACAAAAGGGATTATAATTGAAGATGTTTGAAAGTTGTAAAAGATCATCTTCTTTTAATATTAAGCAGATCTATATCTTCTCTAACCTTACTATAAGGCCAAGCTTCACTCTTCAAGGACTGGGGGGCGCAGAACCCAGGGCATTTGATATGTTATCTAAGCAACGATCCTGCACATGCTGCCAAAATACAGCTTAATGCTAAATTTGATTCTTCGTGGGAAATAAAAAGTGAAGAATTTCCATATGAACTACTTTGAGAATTCAGGAAAACCTATGGAAACTATGGCAACACTAGAGGTTGGGGTGGGGGTGGGGGTGAAGGTAGAGGGTCTGGGGAAGAGAAAAGCATGGTAGGATTAAACCAAGCCACCTTCTCGGTACAAGCCGGGGCCCAGGGGCAGAAATGTCCGAGGCGCTGTGTTGCCTACCCTTTTTTGCCTCGCGTGGCTGGGGCTGCAGCGTCCGCCTGGAGGAAACTGCGCCCGGCTCCGAGGACAGCAGGATGGTCGCCCGGACCCGGGAGTCCTGCAGAGCGGACCTGTGGAGGCGGACGCCAGGGCTGCAGCGCCAAACAAAGTTGCAAAGAGACCCCCCCATTCTGTGTTGAAGCTGGGGAAGGCAGTCGGTAGAGTGATGAAAATCCAAGGGGTACTTAAAAACACTAATAAAGTGTAACAATCACTTCCACTCCAAGCAGAGCAAGGCGACTCATCCCCCGGGCCACCGCGATCTTGCCGCCCCCTCGCCCCCTTCCTCTTGGCTTTCGGAGCCAGCTCTCCGCAGGTCCCTTTCTGGCGCCTCGACCCCCTTCCAAAATCCGCTTGGTTGGTTTTGCCTTCCCGGAGGAGACTCCCCTGGAGATAAAACCCGAAAGAACACACACCCGAGGAAGTGGGGAAAAACAAATACCGATTGCAGCTGTAGAATAAAAATGACTAAGCAAAAAAAAAATTCTTAAAAACTTAAAAATAAAAATTAAGTACCGGAGCAGGAACAAATTAATACTTTTTCCTTATACGTGTTATTCACTTTTCAAAAAAGAAAGGAAAAGTAAAAGAGATGGAAGGACATATTTAGGACTTTCTGGTCTTCTTCCCACCCATTAATTCCCAACTGAAAAAATCTTTAAAAATAAAAATCCACGGGGTCAAGCGGATTTCCTCGCGGGAGAGGCAATGTTTGAACAATAACAACAAAACCCCCTCCGTGGGGAAATGTTCAGATTCGCCTTCTGGTTTCTGGAGTCACTAGTGGAATCGCGTTGTCTGAGCCGTAGTAGCGGGAGCAGCGGGGCAGTGACAGATGAAGAGCCCTGAATGCGAAGGAGCCAGGTCACAGCATGGAAAGGGAGAGCAGGGAAGGGTCTGGCGTCCCGGCGGAGCGCTGTCATCCCGGGCCAGGAGGGCATGAGCGAATACGGGGGTCGGAGGAGGGGAAGGGCAGGGCAGGGCGGATCGGGGCGCGGGAAAGAACTAAGGAAGAGATGCGGAGGCCAGAGAGCAGCTTGAGAGAAGCTGTGGCTAGGGAAGCGAAGCCTAAGGACAGCGAAGAGATGTGGCAGGAAAAAATGAGCATCAGCAGGAAAGTTTGGTGCACATGGGTGGCGGAGAAAATGGGGAAGGAAAATGAATGGCGGGAAAGAAGCGGTTTAGGGTAGAATAGGAGACTGAAGAAATGTCTGGGAGTAGGAATAGGAGATGCACGAGCGTCACTTTACTAGTAGCAGAGGCGGTAAGAAACACGTCAGTTCTCCCTAGTTCCTTTCAGCTACCTACCAATAATAATAATGATAAGTAATAATAAGTAATGATGATGATGATGATGATGATGATGATGATGATGATAATAAAACTGCCTCAGGGATATGGATTAGAAGATTTAGGAACCGCAGGAAAACCCCTTTCTTCTCAGAGCTACCCTTCCTAGTGTTATCTGCTGTCCCGTGATGGTGGTCCCTTTGGATCGGCGTTTTCACCATTTTCAGCCTTTTGCCCAGGTGGAGCAAGTGTGAAAAGTAAGGGAGGATATGCACAGAAGCGGCAGGAAAAGTTCCTGGCCAGTGAGTCCTGCTTCGGGTACCAGTCAGAGGCCAGTCAGCACTCTTCTTGCAGGTTTGAAAAAGCCACCAGGGGGCGGACGTGAGACTGAGAAACTCCAAGAGGCCCGGGAGCCGTGTGGAGGGTGGGAGGGAGGGGAGAAGCGGGATGGGGTAACGGGAAAGAGAAGAGCGAGTCTACAAACACGAGGGAGATGGGGAAAGAAACGGAGAAAAAGGAGAGGCAGAGAGAGAAAGACACACACACACACACACACACACACACACACACACACACAGACACACAGACACACAGAAGTAGGCCATGTGCTTTTTGCATTCTTGGCTATTTCAGAAAAAAAAAAAACCCAAAACAACACTGTAGGCACCTAGGAAAGCATGGTTCTCTGAAACAAGACAGTGTAAAGTAATGATAACTGGAGAATTTAGCCCCCCAAATCTGCTTTGAGTCTTATATATATTTATATACATTATATACATATATGTTTGCATGAACATGTCACACGTTTTCATTTTATATGTGCATACACACATAAGTTGGAAGTTTCTGTTTTTTCTTGACCTCAGTTGTTCAGATCTGTGATTCAGGATGCTAAATTTGGTGTGATATCTTGAAAAGGAAAATAAACTGTAAAATAGTGGTCCCTACTTTTTATTTCTTAAGATGGTGGGATGAGACATGTATATGTGTATGTGTCTGTGTGTCTGTGTGCATGCATATGTGTGTGCGTGAAAAACATTTTTTAAAAGTATAAGCAATTTGTGGAGACTAACATTTATTTATTCTTCTTTTTTTTTTTTACAAAGTGAGTTTAAGAAACTTAGGATAAAACAGTACTATTTTAACAATAAAATTTCAAAACAAACCAAGACCTTTCAAGAGCTGGTAGCACAGTAGGAAGTCTTGAGTTCAGATTCAGCCTCACTTTCTAGTTGTATGACCTCATCTTGTCTCAGTTTACTCTCCTATAAAATTTGAGTTATTATGATGATCATTTGATATAATTATAAAACATTTAGCACAATGCTTGGCCCATGGTAAGCATTATATAAATCTTAGTTCTATTACTACTTATAGAAGCATCCATGCATAGTAAGTAGGTTTTATTCCAGTATCTCATATTGGATATTCTCCTTTTCCTCTGTCATCAAACATTTCTCAGCAACCTGTTTCCAATCACCTAATCCCACACAATATTTATTCTTCATTCTGACCTATATTGTGGGTCACTTTATTCATTGCCTAAACTGTGCACATCCTGTCTCTGCCTACCCCTATTTCAGAACTAGAATTTACACACTTCTTCTAAAGTGTAACCTCAAACAATCAATCAAAAAGCAATTACTAAGTGTACTAGAAACTTCCTAAGGGTTGGAATACAAAGAAATACAAAAAGAATCCTTAAACTCTAGAAGCTTACATGCTTACATACTGATGAACCTCTGCTAGTATGAAGGGCACATGAAATAGAATGGAAAGCACTTACCAAACTTAAAATGCATTAGTTAAATGTCTCTCCTAGAAGGAGTAGTGGATAGAGCCTGGGTCATGGAGTCAGATGGATCTGAGTTCAAATTTGAGCTCTGCCAGCTCAGACACTTGACTCTAGTGTCTTACTGTGATTTTGGGCAAGTTACTTAACCCTCACCTCTAGGGTCATCTCCATTTACATCTGGCCACTGGAGCCAGATGTATCCTAGGAGAAAGTGAGGCTGGCAATTTTGCAGAACCTCCCCTCACTCAAATCTAATTTATATGCATGTCATGGAATCACCTCCCGGATTTCATGGTCTTCTTCAATGAAGGACCAACTAAAAAAAAAAAAAAAAACCAAACAAAATGAAGGACAGAAACTGTTTATTCCCAGGTCATTCTTTTTATTCTCTCTGAATATTCACATCCAATATGTGCATTTGTACTTCCTGAGATGATGCTTTGTGTTATTTTATTTGCCATTGCTTTATTTACCCAATTAGATTTAGGACCAGAAAATGTCTTTTATTTCTTTCCCTTTCTATCCATAATTCAAACCTTGTATTTCTTTTCTTTTTAATTTAATATTTTATGTTTCCTCATGTAAAAACAATTTTTAATTCATTTTTAAAACTTTGAGTTCTAGGTTCTTTCTTTCCTCCTTCTCCATGTCCCTTCATTGAGAAGACAAACAATTCAATACAGGCTATGTGTAGCCATGCAATGCATTTACATAACTGTCATATTATGAAAGAAAACAAAGGGGAAAAACCCTCAAGGAAAAATTTAAAAAGTAAAAAAACGTATGCTTCAAACTGCATTCAGCCATTTATCGGTTCTTTCTCTAGAGACGGATAGCTTTTTTCATTATAAACCTTTCAAAGTTGTCTTGGTTTATTTCAATCCTTGTATTTCAAAACAATAGATATAGTAGATATTTCCTGATCAACATGAAAGCTAAGCAGGAAATAATAAAATTTCATTTTTCTTGAGTGAGATGCGGTCAATTGATTAAAAAGAAATAATACTTGATTGATTGAATTGAAGTATTGCCATATTAGTGATGCTGGAAACAATTTTTGTAATTGGAAAAGGAATAATACAACTATGTGTCTATTGAATTTTCTTTTTATTTTGTTTTCTTAAATTTTGTTTATTCTTTGATATAAATTATACATATAAAGTCAGGCAAGCATATTTCCATATTAACTTTGTGGCAAAAAATAAAAATAAAAATCAAGAAACATGAAAGTGAAAAGGGTATGCTTTATTCTTCACTCAGTTCATCAATTCTCTCTCTGAGATAAGTAACATTTTTCATCATAAGTCCTTCAGAATTGTCTTGGATTCCTGCATTGATTAGAGTAGCTAAATCTTTCATAGTTGATTATTGTTGCTACTGTGTACAATGTGCTCCTCATTCTGCATTCTACATAATCTCATATAAATCTTCCCAGATTTTTTCTGAAGCTGTTCAGCTTGCCATTTCCTATAGTGTAATAGCATTGCATCACAATCATATACCACAACTTGTCCAACCCTTCCCCAAATGATGGGCATTCCCTCAGTTTTCAGTTCTTTCCCCTCATAAAATGAATTGCTAAAATTTTTTCATACATATAGTACCTTTTCCTTTTTCTTTAGTATTGTTGGGTCAAATGAGTGGTAGTTTTATATATCCATAGGAAGAGTTTCAAATTATTCTTCAGAATAGTTAAACCAGTTCACAAATCTGCCAACAGTACATTAAGGTTTTTATTTATTCAAATCCTTTCAGTATTTATTATTTACCATTTTTATCATATTAGGCAACCTGATAGTGTAATACTTAAGCTATTTTAATTTGCATTTGTCCAATCACTAGTGATTTAGAGCATTTTAAAAATATAATTCTTTATAATTTTGATTGAAAATTGTTCATATCCTTTGACCATTTTTAAATTGGGGACTGAATTTTGTTTTTTATAAATTTGTCTCAGTTCCCTATAAACTTAAGAATGAAGCTTTTGTTAGAGAAACTTGCTGTAAATTTTTTTCTCAGTTTATTACTTTCCTTCTTACAAAAGAAAGTAAGACTACATCTATAAAGACTACATTGACTACATTTTGTTTGTATATGTTTGTGTGTGTGTTGTGTGTGTGTGTGTGTTTGTGAACTTTTAACTTTCATGGAGCTAAAATTATCCATTTTTTCAATCTCTTGTTCATTTCTAACTTTCCTAAAATTATTTTCAGTCTATTATTTATTGTTTATTTTCTAATTAGTTTATTTTATGGTTTGGAGAGGGGTGAAATGAGGTCTCCCAACTAGTATAGTTTTATTGTCTTATTACTGTGGTTACTAATTTAACTTTTTTATGTAAGAATTTGAATGCTATGCCATTAAGTGCATTTGCATTTCAGATTAATATTACTTCATTGTCTATGGTATTTTTTGGCAAGATACAGTTTCCCCATTTATCTGGTACACTACATAGGACACTCTACAGTCTCTAATCTATATCTATCCCTCTCCAACCACAACATAAATTACAATCTCTCTATGCCATAATAATGTATTTTTATGAGTAACTAGATTAAAAAATATTCATCATCTTGAATGATCACATGGTGTTCAATCCTTTGAATCTGTGTTGATCACCTGATAAATTTGCCATTTGTTGAGGGAAAGCTTACATGCCCTCATCATAGCCTTTGCCATAATAAGACATAAAAATGAGACCTTATAGAAAATAAAACAGATTTTAATAAAAGCAAGCAGGGGGGCAACTAGGTGGCGCAGTGGATAGAGCACCGGCCCTGGAGTCAGGAGTACCCAAGTTCAAATCTGGCTTCAGACACTTAATAATTACCTAGCTGTGTGGCCTTGGGCAAGCCACTTAACCCCATTGCCTTGCAAAATCTAAAAAAAAAAGTAAGCAAACATAACCATATATCTTCTCCATACAGATTGCCTTTTCTTCCATCTCTTCTCTAACATTTCCATTGAAGGAATTATTAATGCCTACAAACATGTCATGTTACCTTCTTCCTCAAAAAACTCCAAAAAGCTATCTCAAAATCATTTTCATAATTGAACAACAAATAATTAAATCTTATTTTCTAGAAAATAAACTATCGGGGTGGCTAGGTGGTGCAGTGAATAGAGGACCAGCCTTGGAGTCAGGAGTACCTGGTTTCAAATCCTGTCTCAGACACTTAATAATTACTTAGCCATTGGGGCGGCTAGGTGGCATAGTGGATAAAGCACTGGCCTTGGAGTCAGGAGTACCTGGGTTCAAATCCAGTCTCAGACACTTAATAATTACCTATCTGTGTGACCTTGGGCAAGCCACTTAACCCCACTGCCTTGAAAAAAAAATCTAAAAAGAAAAAAAGTAAAAGAAAATAAACTATCCACTGAGTTGAATTGTTTATCCATATATCCAAATGTTTATCCATGTAAACCAATACATTTTTGTAGTTTCATTAAAAATTAAATCTATATCTTTTGAACATCCATTTTAATATAGGATCTAACATGAAATAATTGAAAATGGGGAACAGGAAACAAACTTTTCCATAGTAGAATAACTAAAGCCATTTAATCATAGAGGAAGAGAAAATGCAGGTGTATTTTCAAAGCATGAGTTAACGGCAATGTTGTTCTTTTGTCTTCTGTGCCATCATAACTTTTTTTTTTAAGTTTTTGCAAGGCAATGGGGTTAAGTGACTTGCCCAAGGCCACACAGTTAGGTAATTACTTAGTATCTGAGCCCGTATTTGAACTCAGTTACTCCTGACTCCAGGGCCAGTGCTCTATCCACTGCGCCACCTAGCCACCCTGCCATCATAATTTTTAAAAGTTTATTTAATATTTTGTTTTCTCTCAATTACATATTAAAACAATTTTTGACATTCATTTTTAGAACTTTGAATTCCAAATTCTCTCCTTTTTTCTGCACCCCACCTCCATTGAGAAGGCTAGTAATTCAATAGAGATTATACATGTATCATCATGCAAAGTATTTCCATAATAGTCATATTGTAAAAGAAAATATAGCTTAAAAGAGCCCTCAAGAAAAATAATGTTTAAAAATGTATGCAGTCTGTATTTAAACAACATCAGTTTTTTTTCTCTGGGGATGGATAGCATTTTTCATAGTAAACATATCAAGAGTTGTCTTCGATCATCATATTACTTAGAGTAGCTAAAATCATTCACAGCCTATCATCTTTTAATATGCTGTTACTTTGTGCCCAGGACATTTCACTTTGCATCAACTCATGTAAGTCTTTCTAGGTTTTTCTGTGATCATCCTTTCTCACAGAAGAATCGGTTTCCATCATACTAAAATTTGTTTAGGCATTCCTCTATTGATGAACATTCCAATTTCCACTTCCTTGCCACCAGAAGAGCTGTTTTAGATATTTTTGTACATATAGATACTTTTACATTTAAAAAAATCTCTTTTGGATATAGAACTAACAGTGATATTGTTAGGTCAAAGAGTATGCATGGTTTTATAACCCTTTCTATAGCCCTATAGCTCTTTAGAATGGTTGAATTAGTTCACAGCCCCATCAACAACGCATTAATGTCTCATTTTTTACAATCCCTCCAAAATTTTTACCTTTCTTTTTTTGTCCCATTAGCAAATTTAATAGATGGGAGTTTTAATATCACAGAATTTTTTAAATTTGTATTTCTCTAGTTAATAGTGAGTTAAGAATATTTTTATATGATTATGGATAGCCATATAAATTGGGGAATGACTTTATTTTTACAATTGATTGCTTTATAAGAAAAATGTTTAACTTTTTTCACAGTTAGTGTAAGTTTCCCTCTGTTTATTCTATTCCCTCTCCCTTTTTACCCTGTTCCTCCTCAAAAGTGTTCTGACTACCTCATCACCCAATCTTCTTTCCTTCTCTTATCCCAATCCTCTCCTACTTTTCTATGGGATAATATAGACTTCTATACCCAAATGAGTGTGTATGCTATTCCCTCTTTGAGATAATTCTGATGATAGTAAGTTCCACTCATTCCCCCTCACTCCCCCCCCCCATTCTGCTTCACCATAAAATCTTTTTATTGCCTCTAAAGTGATATGATTTATCCCATTCTAGCCCTTCATATATATATATATAAATATATTTAAATATATGTGTAAATAAATATATTTAATTATATGTGTAAATATATATTTCCATAGATATGTAAAACTATAGTAGTTTAAGAGGAAGGGTATCATACTGAAGATGATGCTTGTTAAAGAGAGGGATTCTGAATCAGAGTAGGAGTCAGAGATGAGAATGCTTTTTAATTCTGTGGTAAAGTCAGTAAAGACACAGATATGGGAAATGAAACATTACACTTGAAGAACAGAGCTCTCTTTGTCTGAAGAACAGAGCCCTATTTGTCTAGATCAAAGATTATGTTTAGGGAAGTGTTATCCAGACTATTGTATAGAAAAATTGACTGGGGAGGGGGCAGGCTGCAGACCATAATTTAACAGGTATTTGCTATGTACCAGACATTGAGGCTATTAAATACAAGGAGAGAAAAGACAAGTCCCTGTCCTGGAGGAGGTTGCATTCTAATAGAGGAAAAGAGATGGACTGGCATGGTGGCAATCCAGAGAGTCCAAAGCAATGCCAGGAAAGGAAAGTAGAATGAGTGACCTGACCCTTTCTCTAAATGGAGTCCAGAAAGGAAATCACTAATGGAATAAAGGGATTGTGGGGGCAGAGATTCTAGGGTAAGAAGGAAACTGAGGAATGGTGACAAAATCTAGAGGATCAGAAAGATAAAAGAGGGACTTATACAGTAGTCACTGAATAGGAGTATCTCATGATTAGATCTCCATTTAAGGAAAATTATTAGGACATTACTGTGCAGGAAAGACTAGAGTGGGAGGAGATTTTGAGTCAGGGAAACCATTGCAATAACCTAGGTGAGAGATTGATGAGGGCCTGAACTAAAGTGGTAATCGCATAAGTGAAGAGAAGGGATCAGATGGGACAAATATTGTGGATATAAGAAACAATAGAATTTGGGAACTGATTGGCTATACAGCCTAAGGGAGAGTGAAGAGATCAGGATAAAACTGAAATTGCATACCTTGGGATTCTGAAAGACCAATGGTTCCTTCAATAGAAAGAGGGAGAAAGAAAGGGTTCAGGGGAAAATGAATTAACTCTTAGTTGTCATGAGTTTAAGATGTGTCTGAAAAATCAAGTTTAGAACTAAGCCTGAGTTTGGAATCCCCTGGGAATCTTCTACAGAGAAATAATAGGTAAATTCATAGGAGTATTATGTTACTAAGTTAAGATATTAAAAGATTTCCCAGGACAGAACCTTAAGGAATACTCCCAATCTGAAAGCTTCATCTAGATGAGGAACCAGCCAAACTGACCAAGGAAGAGTTGTTATATGGGTAGGAGGTGTACTGGGAGAGTAGTGCTGTGATAACCTAAAGATGAAAGGGTGGAGGAGGAAGGGTAAGTCAACAGTGTCAAATAAAGTAAATGGACTAAGAAAGATTAGGATTGGGAAAAGAACTTTAAATTTGGCAATTAAGAGATTATTGTTAATTTTGAAGAGAATAATTTGAGGTTAGTGATAAGGTCAGAAGACAGATTATGGGGGATTGTGGAGTATGAGAGGGAAAGTGAAGGCAGTAGGCAGTAGTTACTCCCTCCTCCCAAGGAATTTAGTGGAGAAGGGGGAAAGAGTTATATAAAGCATGATAACCTGAGGAATGAAAGAGTCTTGTGAAGATCATTTTAATGAGAGAAAAGATCTAACCATGTTTTGCAGGACACAAGTCATTAGTCCATAAGGAGAGGTTCAAGATTTGAGATAGTAGAAATAATTGAGTATACAATATGCTAAAGAAGGTGGGAGGGAATGGGATCAAGCACATATTGTAGTGGGGGATTGACCTTGACAAGAAGGAAGGTTACCTCTTTGTTAGAGACTGAAGGAAAGGTGATAGTGGGAGATAATGTCAAGGAGTTCTGAGGTAAAGAGAATAAGAAGAGACATAGGTTTCTTTTTCCAGTAAAGAGGTATAGATCTAAGGTGGAAAGAAGGGGAGGTTGACAACTGAGAGGCTTAAGGAGGGAAAAAAAAAGATTGGAACAGATTCTGTTGGGAGAGAGATAGGGTGTCAACTAAAGAAGAATAAAATTACTGCCTTGTTTCATTGAAAGCAGAAATCATATATGATAATATGTGTAATTTTTCTAGTCAAATTGATTTGAAACTTTTTTCATTTGTGTTCAGTGCCTTATGAATGAGAGTGGAGGAGGTAGATAGTGGGAGTAATCCACAGTTTAGGTTAGAAGTTAGAGAGGAGGGGAAAATGAAGTCAGAGAAGGGGTAATAGTTTGAGAAAGTGCTGAGAGATGGAGAGATTGTAGATCTTGATGAGGGCAAAAAACAGGTTGAGTGGAGAAGCTCAAGGATAAGTGGAAAGATGGATTAGGATCAGATAAGGAATATCAGTTTCTAATTAAATGGAACATACATGGTTAATGGCAAGATCCATTGTTCACTGTTCCTGTATGTGACTGAGAAAGAGATGACAAGTAGGGCCTAGATTTAAGGGAGCTGAAGAAATGAGAATAGAGATTGTTCAGGGATTATCTGCATTGAAGACTTTTAGCATGGGAATGACAGCTAAATGTAGTGACCTTCAATCAGGAGGCACATGTTCCTGAGATCAAATCTGGCCTAACACTAACTAGCTAGAGGCGTCTGCCATTTCCTTCTCCAAATAAATTTACAGATGAGGCAATTGAGGGAAAAAAAGGGTAAGAGCCTTGCCCAGGTACATATAGCAAGTAAGAGTATGAGGTCACATTTGAACTCAAATCTTTATCTACTCTGCCACCTAACTGACTTCTTTTTGTACTCTATTCCTAAATAAATATAGGGAGTAAAGAGGTTGGAAAATACAAATTCTAAACTGTTTTTTAATGATTTCATATTTTATTTTTTTATATTTTTTCTTACCCCAGCTACATGCAAAAGCAAGTTTCAGCATTTACTTACAAAACCTTAAATTCCAAATTCTCTTCCTCTAACACTACTTGTTCCATGGAGCAAGCCAGTTACTTGGCTAAAAATGTGTAGCCATGAAACAAATTACTACAATAGTCATGTTGTAAAAATAAACACAATCCCTCCCCTCTCACAAAGAAAAACCTCATGAAAAATAAAGTGGAGGAGGGAGTAGAAGAATGTGCTTCAGTCTGTATTCAGAAACCATTACTTCAGTATTTTTCCCCCACAGTTACTATTGCTACTATATTTTACTCCATCCTATTTCCCCCACCTTCATTTATTATATATTCTCTCTCCTTTCACTCTGTTCCTCCTCAAAAGTGTGTTGTAACTGACTATCCTCCCCCACTCTTCTATCATCTAAACCTCCCCAATTCCTTCCCTCTGTCCCCTTTCTCCCATACCTTTTCTCTCTTATTTCTATACCCACTTGAGAGACTATGCTATTTCCTTTCTGATCCACTTCCAATGTGAGTGAAGACTTATTCACTTCCCCTCACCTTTCCCTTCTTTCACTCCATTATGAATGCTTTTTCTCACCTCTTATATGAAATAACTTAAACCATTCTATCTTCTCCTTTCTCTGTCTCCCAGTATATTTTTCTCTTAATTCCATCTTTTTAATTATTATACTTTCAAATTCAACTCTGCTCTGTGCCTTGTCTATATATGCTCCTTCTAACTACCCTAATAAATAAGAAAGCTCATATGAGTTATCAATATCATCTTCCCATGCTCCTGCATTTTACAAGCAGTTCCCTCATAATTTGCCCTTTCTGTCCCCATTCTCTATGCTTCAACTGAGTCTGTACTTGAAGATCAAACTTTTTGATCAGCTCTGGTAATTTCATCAGGATTGTTTGAAAGTTCCCTATTTCATTGAATATCCATCTTTTCTACTGAAAGAGTATATTCAGTTTTGGATAGTTGATTCTCAAGCTTTTTTCCTTCTGGAATGTCATATTCTAAGCCCTATGAGCCCTTGATGTGGAAACTGCTAAATCGTGTGTTATTCTGATTGTAGTTCCATGATATTTGAATTGTTTCATGTAATATTTTCCCCTTGACTTGAGAGTTCCAAAATTTGACTGTAATATTCCTGGCAGGATTCATTTTGGAATCACTTTCAGCAGAGAAATGGATTCTTTCAATTTCTATTTTACCTTTTGCTTCAGGATATCAGGGCAATTTTCTTGGATTATTTCTTGTAAAATGAAATCTAGGTTTTTTCTCTTTTTTATGATTTTCAAATAATTCAATAATTTTTAAGTGATCTCTCTGGAATCTGCTTTCCAGGCCAGTTGTTTTTCCAGTTAGATATTTCACATTTTAATTCTTTTGGTTTTATTGATTTTCCACAAAATTATAAGCTTCTTTTAGGGTCCATTCTACATTTGAAGGAATTATTTTCTTCAGAGACAGTTTGTATCACCCTTTCTCCATCTGTCCAATTCTGCTTTATAAAGCATTCTTCTTTTCATTGTTCTTTTGGACTGCTTTTTCCATTTGACTCAAACTGTTTTTAAGATGTTATTTTCTTCAGTACTTTTTTTTTGTAATTCCTTCACCAAATTACTGACTTAGTTTACATGAATTTCTGACCTCACTCACATTTCTCTTTCCAATTTTTCCTCTATTTTCCTTACTTAATTTTCAAAATCTTTTTTGAACTCTTCCATAACCTGAGACCAATTCATATTTTTGGGAGGTTTCAGATATAGAAGCTTCGACTTTGTTATATGCAGAGTATATTTTGATCCTCCATTTTGCCATTTTGGCTCTACCTCCCCTCATGTTTACTTATAAATGTGATCTATTAAAAAAAAACTTTCAAGTCATTTGACCATTAGAATATCATATACTTTTAGATCTAGTACCCAGGATTTTTTTTGCTCATGTTTGTAAGGGAGTCAAATGATTTTTAAAATTATTCCTTACTCTACTTTCTTCTTCATTTTTTTTAATATCAGAGATTTCAGATCTATTCTTCACTATTTTTTCAATCTCTGGATTTTTCATCAAATCTTTGGATTTTTTCAATCTATTATTTCTTGGTGTCTCCAGGAGTCAATGATTTATTTATGTTACTTATTTTGGTTTTCTGGGAATCTGTTACTTAAAAGTTTTCATTTTATTTTCTATACACTTTATTTCAGTTCTTTCCTCCATAGCTATCATTTCATTTTTGATCTCTAGCTACATTTCTGCTGCAAGTAGTCCTTATGGAAAATTCATTTTTCCTCCTTTGAGTTGCCACTTTAAGTTATAACAGTTATTTGTTACTTCTTTGGGGTGATTCTGTAGATTCACAATTATATACACCGATTAGTGTTTGATTTATTCCTCTCTCCCACTTTAATTCTTGAATTGGGACTTTGACCAAGAAGAGTAGGCAACTTTGTATGATCTCAGCTATGCTGAACTATACCTTCTGAGGTTAGGTTCCCATAATTTTTATTTATAGCCCTTGTTCTTCAGAGATCACTGTGAGGTCTCAGAATATTGAAGCTTCTTTACCTGGACAATTCAGATGTGAATGGTGCCACATTATTTTCTGCCATTCCCCAGGTCTTGCAAGGTTAAGCTGTGGAGGTTTATCATTATATTGGGGCTTTCTATGCACCTTGGTGCTTTCTCATCTTCCTGAACTTTTCTCTGGGGCCCTTTGCCCTGTGTCTGCCAGACACAGTCAGACATATCTCATTTTATCTCATCTCCTCCATCAGATTACACTCTTTGGCATCCCTATTCTATCATTTACCCTCAATATTTTCTTGTTTTCTTTCTCTTTCTTTACTGTCTCTAAAGTCATGTTTCTCCCATGCTCAAAAATTCTTCATCTGATTCTTCCATCTCCACTAACTGAATATCTTTTCTCCCCTTTGTGGTTGAATTCCTAGAAAAGGATGTCTAGTCAGTACTACCTCTCCCTCCCTCCCTCCCTCTCTCCCTCCCTCTCACCCTCTCTCCCTCTCTCACAATCCCTTACAATGTCTTTCAATTTCATCATTCCAGTGAAACTACTCTTTCCAAAATTGTCAATGATCTAATAATTGTTAATTCTATGACCTTTTTAACATCCTCATTGTCTTCTCTGATGTCTTTGACACTGTTGAATACTTTCTTCTATTTGAAGTTTTTATTTTTTTTTTAATTTCTCAAGACATCATTCTCTCCTACTTCTCTTTCTACATATCAAACTGCTCCTTTTCATCTTCTCTGCTGTAGCCTAATCTGGATCATGCTTTCTAATTAGGGTTCTACCCTGGCACTTTTTTCTTTAAAGTACTTCTTTTAATTATCTCATAAATTTCTTTATCCAGATGATCCTTAAATCTACCTGCCCCTTGCTACCTTGTCCTTGACTTCTATTTTACAAGTCCATTTGCTTTTCAGACATTTCAAATGTCAAATTGTCTTTTAGACATTGCAATGTCCAGTAGACATTTTAAAACTCACTATATGTTTAAACCCGAACTCATTATCTTTCCCTCTAAACTCTTCTCCCCTCTCTACTTTCTCATTACTTTCAAGGGCAGTCCTATCCTTCTAATCCCCAAACATAGGTGTCATTCTAAACTTTTCACTATCTCTGTTGCTAGACCCCTTCAATTTCATTTTTGTAGCATCTCTTTTTTTTAAGGTTTTTCCAAGGCAAATGGGGTTAAGTGGCTTGCCCAAGTCCACACAGCTAGGTGATTATTAAGTGTCTGAGACCGAATTTGAACCCAGGTACTCCTGACTCCAGGGCCAGTGCTTTATCCACTATGCCACCTAGCCGCCCCCATGTAGCATCTCTTGAATATAATTCCTTCTTTCTTCTGATAATGCCCCTTAGTATACACCTTATCTCCTCAAGTTTAGAATTTTACAATAAGACTAATGAAACTGCCCACCTTAAGTCTCTCTCCATTGTAATAATCCTCCACTGAGTCATCAAATTGATTTTCCTTAAGGGGAGCTCAAACTATGTAATTCCACTACTTAATAAATTCCAGTAACTACCTGCAGTTACCAAGTTCAAATAAAAAAATTCTTTGGAACATTCAAAAGTCTTCATAACATTTCCAATCTTCTCTCATCCTGATCCTCAACATATATTGTTTAGTGACAATAACCTCCTTACTATTCCTCAAAAAAGACACTCCATTTCTCAGTTCTGGATAGTTTCACTGCCTCACATGCCTAAAATGCTCTCCCTTATCTCTTGTCCCTTAGCTTCCCTAGCTTCTTTTACATCCCAACTAAAATCTCATCTACTAGAATCCTCTCCTACTCTCTTAATTTTAGTGTCTTCCTTCTTTTAATTACTTCTTTTATCCTATGTATTGCTAATTTATACATATTAATTTGTTTCCCTTATTAGAATATGTAAATCTTGGAAAAAAGACTGTCCTTTTCTTTTTTTTGTAACACATGCACCTCCTCCTTTTCTTCCTCCTCTTGCTTTTCCTTCCTCTTTCTCCTCTTTCTTCCTCCTCCATCTTCTACTTTTCTTGCCCTCTTTTTCTGCAACTCACATTTTCTCTTTTTTTAATTTTTAATTTTTGCAATTGTATGTAAAAATATTTAACATTCATTTTTAAAAAGGACCACCACCTCTGATGAGAGGACTGGGATACTCAATTAGATTCCTTCTCATGACTCCAAGAAGCTATATCATGAGCCATCCTCTGCCCTTGGTAGACAAACTAAACAAGATTAAGGGCAATACACAAACCTATTTATTGAGGTAGTGGGATCTCTGCTCTAAGCATGGGAAGACTTCTTCCAGAGAATGGACAGAGAACAGTTTGTTCTAATGGCAATGAAAGCATCACTGTGGAGACTTTGGTCAGACATTACCACCTACTCGAATAGTTCCATGAATCATCTCCAGGATCAAATACAAATCCTCTTTTGGAGTTTAAGATCACCTATACCTCCTGAATTCTCCTCTCAACTATTCAGTCTTCTTACACCTTATAGCCAAGCTACTCACATGTCCATTTTGATTCAGTGATAATAGTTTCCTTGATGTTTCCCACACAATGTGCTTCACTTGATTCTGGACACTGCCTGGTTGATCTTCATTCAATAATTCTCTCTGCCTCATCCTCTTCCAGCTTCCTTGAATTCCTTCAGGCACCAGCTAAAATCTTACCTTCTACATGAAGTCTTTCCCAATCCCCCTTAATTCTTATGTCTTCACTTTGCTAGTTATTTTTTAATTTATCCTGTATAAAACTTGTTTGTATAGTTTTTGCATGCTGAAACCATGTCTCCTCCATTAGATTGTGAACTTTTGGGGAGGGCCTGATTTTTATCTTTTTTTTGTATCCCCCAATGCTTGATAGACATAGAAGGTGCTCAATAAATGTTTACTGACTGACTTTGGTTACAGTGAAAATATATATCTCTTTCTACATCTTGAACTCATAGCCTCTCTGCCACAAGGGATAGTATGCTTTATTGTTTGTTCTCTGGAATTGTTGACCAGTGTTCTTAAGTCTTTCAAAATAGCTTTTCATTATTTTTTTTGTTATTCTGGTCATTTCATTATAGATCAGTTCATGTAACTTTTTTGTCATTCCTTATATTACAATCATATTAAATTAATTATAATCTGTTCAACTATTCCCCAGTTGACAGGCAACCTCTTTACTTCCCAGTTCTTTACTATGGCAAAAATTTTCATACATATAATTTTCCTTTTCATCTGATCTATTTGTGGTATAAATTCAAATTAGTTGAGCGAAGAGTATACAAAGGTTAATGACTTTTTGGGTACAATTCCAAAATGCTTTCCAGAAAGACTAGACCAATTCATAACACTGCAGATGGATGGTACAGCCTCTCCAATGATGATCATTTTTTGTTGCTTAATTTTGCCAGTCTAATGGGTAATGCAGTAAAGCATCAAGATTTGTTTTTCCCTATTTATTACTAAAAGAATTTTTTTCATATGGTTGTTGATAGATTGGATTACTTCCTTTAAAAATTTTCTATTCATAGTCTTCAAGCATTTATCTAACTTCTAAATTTAAATCAGTTTTTATATTTTATAGAATTTATGAAAAATCTTGCTGCAAAGATTTTTTCCAGTTAACTGATTTCCCTTCTAACTTTAACTGACACTGATTTATATTAAGTAATTTTTGTTGCTGAAGAAATGAAGATTCCTAGCAAGAATGCTCAGAAGTCATAAGATTTTTAAAAGTCCCAATGATCAAATATTTTGAGAAGTATTTTAAAACTGAAAAATTTATAATATTATAGTTGTTGAATTCAGAGTCCATTCAGAATATTTTTTCCTACTTTCAAAAATAGAGGCCATGTTTAACCACTATTTTATCAGATCAGGAATGCAAATTAATTCTCTTAAATAACGTTCTTTTGCTGTGTAAAGATACATAGTAGCTACAACTTAGATGATCTCAGTAAGTGTAGTAACTCATGTTTTTAAAGAATGTGATCTGTAATCTTACAAATTATATTACAGATTTGTAACAGCAAAAAAAATTGCAAAAAGTTCATTGTCATCTTTGAAGCTGAGACTCAACTATTTTTTTATTGGTATGACTCAGTAGGCAAATGAGTTTATCTGTTTGACTCTATTCCTTTGTCAATGAGTTACATTATATGAGCAGGGGCCCATAGGATACTCTTCTTCAACTGTTCTCAATGAAGCATACATTTATTTTTGCAGCTAACACAATGTTTTTGCCAAAAAACAAGGGGAAATACCTCAAAATAACATGTGACTTTGGTTGTCATCATCTTAGTTAAAGCTTGTCCTTCTACTTCATGTTTTGTCATTCTCAATCCAGGGAGACATAAAGTCTATCAAACACAGACACCCACACCCACACCCACCCATCCACCCATCCACACACACACACACACACACACACACACACACACACACACACACACATATACACAAACTCCACCCATTTGGTTCCAGAATGCTGACCACTGAGAGGTACCTCTGCCAGTTGACTGTGACAGTTTGGCAGTTGGGAAGAGGAATGAAACCCAGGCTCAATTCCCCTGATCCCCTCTGCTACTGATCATCTGAACAAATCTTGTCTTAAATGATACAGACTTTCTTGACCTTTCAAATGAGCTATATCTTTCCCTGAAAAGTGAAATCTCACCCTTTCAATCTTGTTCATTTCAGTCTATTTAATTCTTTAAAATCCGACATTGATGATTCAAGATTTCCCTTGACCTTTGTGGAAGTGGTACTTGTGTCAATACTCCAGGCAGTTTTGAGTGTGAATGTTTTGAAGGCTATGAAAGCAGGTTCATGATGATGAAGAACTATATGGGTAAGTATGGTTGGCTTGCTCTCAAAACCTGAAGCAAAAGTATCATAGACTCATTATCTTGACCCTTACCTATATCAGAGAATGCTTGCCGCATAACTGTGGACCAAGATGTACAATAAATTGATGAAACAAAAAATATGTTTCTTGCTCTTAACTCACTGAAAACTTGACATCTCAGTGGGAATAAAACAATATTAGATTTATTTATTCATAGACAATCAAACATCAACAAACCAGGTTCTCCCAGTTTTGTATTAAAATTTATAATGTTTTATAGGAATTATTATTCCTCTGACCCAAAGTTTATGACACCTTCAATTTTGGATTATTATAACTATTTGTGTAACATTTTAGTCCACTTTTCAGGGCACTGTAATTAAACATTTCTATTATCTGACCTCTTCAGTGGATATTTATTGGATAACAATTATCTTTTCCTAAAATTTTACATTCATTTAGTGAAACTAAAAATTAACATGAAGAAAGCAAAATCTATTCTTCTAATACTTGGTGCATATATCTTTCCTTGTTTAGTTTGTAATACTTTTTCATTCACCTCACCTTCCCCCCCCTCAAGCTACTGCATTTCTTAATATTTTAGTGATTTTCAGTTATTGTAGAAATTTTACTAGTTACTAGATTCTTCCAATTTTAGAAGATAAGAGGGCCTATCAGAAGTGAAAATTATATTTTCAGATACTTATTTCTTTCATTCTTCTATATTTACTTTTCAGACATTAATGAATGTGAACAAAACTCTCTACTTTGTAGAGATGGGAATTGTGTGAACACAGAAGGAAACTCTGAATGCAACTGCTCACTTGGACATGAACTGTCATCACCCCATGAGGATTTTGTGGGTGAGTTTGTAATCATAGTCAGAAAATGAGGCTTCCCATAATGCAGTTTACATATTTGTTACCCAAATTCTCTATTCCTACATTAACAATAATTTGGTTTTGGCCTAGTTCCAGGAAGAAAGACTGAGGAAAGAAAGCCATTTAGGCTAGTCATTTAACTACTCTGGTCTTCAATTTTTTCATATGCTGATAAGAAACTTAGACCAGATACTTCTTAGGTTACTTTTAGTTCTAAAGCTGGTTTTTGTATTTTCATGCTTCATTTATTTGTGTGTCATCCTTAAGTGTGGTTCATACTAATCTTCCCTGAAGGGTTCCAATTTTAGTATGTGCTGTTGAAATGAGCACTGGATTTTTTTAAAATAACATAATTTAGGTTTTAGTTATCTTAATATTATTACATCCATTTTAGATTTGTTTTACAAATTATGTTTTATTAGAAAAGAAAAACCTTTCTAATGTATACAGATTCCAAAATTCTAGAAGAGAGATTATACTGATAATATTTTCAAGAATTTTATTTGCTTAACTCATGATCTTGAGAAAATGTTTTACACACCCTCATACACATACACCTAAAAATGCTCCCTTTGCTTCCTTGCTCTCAATACACACCTGTCAAATGAGATGTTTGTGAAATGCTTAGCCTTTGGGCAATTAATAAGTTATTTTTCTCTTTCTTTTCCAATATCATCAATTTCTAAATTTTTCAGTCTTTATTATTAAAATTAAGAACAAATGTTTTTGTGTGTACATCTTCTTTTGTCTCTGCTATTCAGGTTTTTTGCTGACCTTTGGCTGTTAATAAGAAATGGAAGCACAAACACACACACACACACACACACACACACACACACACACACACACACACACCTGATATTGAGAGCATTGATGTGTCCCAATAGCAGTCGCATTATTTTGTGTCTGCCTGCTTTAACTCTGCAGACATTCAATGAATTACTTTATTATCCACCAAGGCAGTATACTATTTAAATCAATCATTAAGTGAACTTTTTAAGTCAACCACCAAATAGTCTCATCTAAGAAGGCTAAAAGTCTGCATTATCTCAACTGGTCACCAGAGGGCACTAAGACTACAAACTTCCTCATCTATTGAGCTGAGCAACTTAATATGATGCTGCTTGGGTTCCATATTTATCCAGTGATGTGAAATATTACTCAGAATATTTTTTAAAAAAGGAAATCTAAGGCTCCACCTATATCAAAGCAAAATTCTTAAAAATTTGATGTGTATGCCCCTAGACATTTCAACTTCTCATTTAGTGTTGGGAGACTAAGAGCTCTTAGATTTCCAGATAGCTTCTAAGTAAATCAGGGAAAACAACATAAGAGCAACTGTCCTCCCTTTGCTCCCTTTGGTCCAGTTAGCTGGTTGACTCTAATGGACTCAAAATTAGCACCAATCAAGACTGTAGCACTAAACTTAGGCATTCTCAGTCACAAGTCAAGAGTCTTGAGAAGGTACCATTTGTGGAGGCTCAAGATTCTATTGCATCTATAAACCCTATAGTCAGATGCCTACATATCTATATGCCATTTTCCTGTCCTTTACTATCTTTTTTGGTCTGCTGTAAATGTACTTCCCCTAAACTCCATGACTCAGCACCATCTTTATGTCTCTATCTTCACCATACCATGACCACTGACCCTAAATTTCATAATAATTTAGAATATCCTAAAGGTTTAGACAACTGGTTATATTATTTGTCAAAAGCAGGTAAGACTGAGCATGAGTAGTGAAGGAAACATCACATTACAACAACCCTCTAGTTTTTGAAGAATGACATAATAAACTATGGGATCTTTATGCCATTCTTAGAGATTATTTTAAGTGAATTATTGCAAAATATTCACATACTATATAGAAATAGAACTATTTTTTTGTTTCACAGATGTAAGCGAATGTTTTCTGAGTGATAATCTATGTAGAAATGGAAAATGTGTAAACGTGATTGGACCATTTCAGTGTGTTTGTAATCCAGGATATCTAGCAGCTCCAGACAGGCAAGGCTGTATGGGTAAGAAGTGGGCACAGAAGTAAGTGTCCTTAAATTCGTATTTCTCAAATAAGTAAAAGGAGCTTTTGCCACTAAATAGAACAAGGCATTTCCTTAAAAATGAATGAGGTCCATGAAAAACAATCATATTTCTAAGTCACTGAGCTCTCAGGACTTTTCAGAAACATACTTGTATATAGTATTCTATGATTTTCCATTGTAATAAGAAACAATGAGAATCCTTTCACTATCTTTTGAGTTTTTTATTGACATCTTTTATTCATTAACCTTTTAATTACTAAATATTTTGATGTAATTTACTTCTGCTCTGAGCTTATTAACTAAAAGTGAAGTTTTAATATTAGGAGGTGAGTAACTCCACAAGGCAACATTTCTTTCTTTGCTCTGGAGTCATAGATCTAAACTTTCAAGAGTATATTTCTTTTTTTATTTCATTGATCTTTCTAATTATTTTTCCTGATTTCATTAATTTTGGGGAAATAAGGGAAATTTCAAAAAGAATATTCTGAAAAGCAGCTATTCCTTTGTATAGTCAAATATCAACTTAGAATAGTTAAAGAAAAAAATCATATTGAGAAGTGAGTAAAAATTCAGGATGAACTGTAAAATTATTTTTAAAAGGCAAACTTCTTCAGAGAAGTACTAACAAATAATACAGTTGAAATGTTCTTTTACCAGATATTGATGAGTGTAGGATAATGAATGGAGATTTTAATATCCAGTGTACTAATTCAGAAGGCAGCTATGAATGTATTTGCAGTGAAGTATATAACTTGATGCCAGATATGAGGACTTGTGCAGGTAAGAAAACAAAACACAAGCACTTTCTCCAGTTTTGGTTAATTTTCATTTAAAGTTTGTTAAGCACCAGTAATACAAAAACAATGAAATAATCTCTGCCTCCAAATACCATCCATTCTACTATGTATACAAGTAAATGCCAAATAGACACACAAAGCAGTTCCAAAAGGAGGAAAAAAGAGGTTTATGATCAGCAAACACCCTGTATGTATACATACATATGTGAGTATGTGTGTACTTAAGCTGTCCTTTGAAGTAATATAGGGGTACTAAGAAATGTTGGTTAATGAGGGAGTACATTCTAGATCCGGGGACCACTTTGCTAAGGTGGAAAAACAGAATATATAAGGAATGAATAGCTGGGCAATTTGACTGAAATTGATTCTGAAGGGCATAATGAGAAATAAGAATGAAAAGGTAAGTGGCCTTTCCTGGCCAATCATTGTTTAAGGAATTCTTATTTTATCCTCGAGCAATGTAAGTTGCTGAATATTTTTTGTTTAGCAGGAAAGTGATGAAATCAGATCTGTATTTTAGAAATATTTGTTTGCCAGCTGTGTGGAAAATTGATGGTGAGGGAATAGATTGGAGGCTAACCAAATAGAACTGTTGAGAATTTGTAGGGATTGTGTAAGTGGAGGAGATAGGAGCAGATATAACAGATATTTGGAAATAGAATCTTAAGGAATAAGATATTCAGTGAGGAAGAGGAAAAAGTCAGAACAATCTTCAGGATGTGTGAGTGAATAAAAGGAAGATAATAACCTCAAAAGAATTTGGAGAAAGGGAGGATTTGTACCAAAAAAGGAGAGAAAAGAAAGAGTATATATAAATTTAATTTTGGAGATAATTGAGTTTGAGGTGTCTTTAGTACATCCATTTGGATTATTGAACAATTAACAACTTTGGACTGGAGTTTTGGAGAGAGATTTGGATTTGATATAGATTTGTACTCTACAGTGGGTTTTGTATTTATAGAAAGAATGGAAACTGGTAATCTTTGATATTTTCAAAAATTACTTTTATATACTGCAGTTTTTATTTCTTTAGATATTGATGAGTGTGAAAAAAATCCTGGTATCTGTGATGGTGGCCAATGTACTAACATTCCTGGTGACTGTCTCTGTTATGATAGTTTTGTGGCTCCCATGGCCATGAAAACATGCATTGGTGGGTATTCAAAGAATAAAATTTTAAGCTAGATATTTTATAAATAAAGTCATAAAATATCTAGCTTAAACAAAGGGTCCATGCTGTGGTAATGAGGAACTCCAAATTTTAGGCTACTCCTCTATCAGTAGATATATAGACCATTTTCCACCTTTTATGCTTTCTAACTTATTTAGAATCTGCCAGAGCTTGCACTCGGAAAGTAGTCTTTCAGATCTCAGGTGGGCTTTATGTTAAAATTAGACATTAGAGTAGGACTTTAGTAGAGGATACTAATTTAATAATTGAGAAATGTAAGGAAGAGTTGAAGTGTTTAGGTTATTTGTGTCCTTTAATTTCTCAATCACTGTAAAACTATCTGGGATATATATATATATATATATATATATATATATATATATATAAACATATTTTTTATTTCATGAACTTTATGTACATATATATATATTATATACAACATTGTGCTACACAAAATGAGTAGTTAAAGTATATTTTAAATGTTAGCAGTATTTTTGATTTCTACCATTAATGATCAGTTGCAGGTAAAAGGTATTTCAATATATGTGGTGATAATCATAGGTAAATGTTAACCAATACAATTATAAAACCTTATAGATGTAAATGAATGCCATTTAAATTCTAACATCTGTGTATTTGGAGAAAACACAAAAGGATCCTTCATTTGTCACTGTCAATTGGACTATTCAGAAAAGAAGGGAAGCATTGAATGTGCAGGTATGTATTAATCATGTATTATTTCATTTTTGTTTTTACATTTTACATTGCTGTCATCCTCACTGTCCTATTACATTGCTTATGCTAGGTAAACACAAATGGACTGCAACTAAAAACTAGATCACAGTATAAATGAAGTACAGCACATCCTTCTGTCTTATTACTTCTGAAAATTCATGCAGTTGACTTGATTAGTGGACTGTCACAGGATGAGTTAGCTGGGATACTATGTACATAAAGCACTAACTCTGATGTGCCTGGATCTAACTGCTTCAGTAAGATCTGTGTGTCATATCATTCTAATCATATCTAATCTTATTATATTAAGCACAATTCTAATTTTGTTAACTTTTAACAAACCTACATGGAGAAGGTATAATGAGGATAATAATATCACTCCACTATTTTAATAACTATGGGAGATATTAACACATGTTCATATTTTATTTTAAATTATGCTGATAACATTTAATTGGAATAGTGATTTTTCATAGAAATTTTATTTTAAAGTTTAAGTATTATACTACATTATCTTAACTTTTATTAACAAACTATTGTTTCTTAATATACTTGAGTGTGACTTGATTTTCACCACCACAATATACTTATTTCATGTTTAACTCTATAAGAAAGTTTCAAATGCAATTGCTGGGAAGGTTGGGTTGAAAATGGTATCAGGTGTAATGGTGAATATGCAAGCATGAGTATCAATTACTTGGAAGCAAAGTTACATTTAGTTGAATATAATGTTCTTTGCAGTTGCAATAAATGCATGGTTAAATGGTTAAAATGTTAACTTTTTAGTTAAAAAAAGTTAATTCCTATGACAAATTTCAAATAATTTGAAGTATCGAGACAAGATGTAGCATTTTATTGAGTTAAATTTGGATGTGTTTGCTTTCCTAGAAGGTGAAGAACTATATTTTTAATTGATATTTTATTTTTCCAGAGACATGTTATGTTCAATATTTACCCATATGCATATGTATATTTTTAAGTTACATAATTTCATTCCATTCTCCCTTCCTACCTTCCTTCCCTCAATAGTGAACAGTTAGGTGAAATACATATACATTTGTGTTAAACTTGTTTATAGAATAATCATTTTTGGTATGATGAATTATGATTAAAGGAAAGAAATATGTAAGAGAAATATTTTTAAAAAGCGAATATAGTGTTCATCAGATTCTGAAGGATTTTTTGATTTTTGTTTATTTTGTTTTTCTTCCTCTGAATGGGGATAGCATTGTCCATAACTGGTCTAATAGGAATATCCTAGCTCTCTGAACTGCTGAGAGGAACTGCATCCATCAAGATTTATCAACTCACAATGTTGTTAGAATGTGTAGAATGTTCTCTTGGTTCTGCTCCCTTCAGTCAGCATCAGATCCTGTAATTCACTCCATGCTTCTCTAGAGTTCAATCATTTATGGTTTCTTATAGAACAATAGCATAACATTCATATACCATAATTTGTTCAACCATTCCCCAGTTGATGGAAATGCCTCAATGTCCAATTCTTTGCCACTACAAAGAGACCTGTTATAAATATTTTGGAAATATGTAGGACTTTTCACATTTTTATGATTTCTTCTGGATATAGCCTTAGTATTAGAATTTCCAGGGCACAGGGAATGAACATTTTTATTGCTCTTTGGGCATAGTTCCATTATACTCTCCAGAATGGTTGGATTAGTTCAAAACTCCACCAGCAATGCATTCATGTCCCAATCCTCCTAACAACCTCTCCCAACATTGACCAGTTTGCTTTTTTGTTATCTTAAACCAATTATATAGGTGTGTGGTAATACTTCAGAGTTGTTTTAATTTGTATTTCTCTAATCAATAATGATTTGGAGCATTTTTTCTTATGATTATAGCTTTAATTTTTTTTGAAAACTGTCTGTTCTTATACTATGGCCATTTATCAATTGGGGAATGACTTGTAATCTTATAAATTTGATTCAATTCTCTACATATTTTAGAATTGGGACCTTTGTCAGAAATCCTAGTTGTGAAGATTGTTTCCCAACTTTGCTTTCCTTATAATTTTGGAAGCATTGATTTTATTACTGAAAAAAATTAAATTTAATATAGTCAAAACCAAACATTTTGCAATTTATAATATACTCTATTTCTTGCTTGGACATAAATTTGTCCCCTTTTAATATATCTGAGTTAGAATGTTTCTTGGTCTGTTAATTGATTTATGATGTCACACTTTATGTCCAAATCCTATACCCATTTTGACCTTATTTTGTATAGGGTGTGAGATGTGGGTTTATTTTTGCCATACTATTTTCCAGTTTTACCAACAAAAATTATTGGGAAATGGTGAGTTCTTATCCCATGGGTTTATCAAAACAGTAGATTACCATAGTCATTTACTATTGTTTCTTTTGAACCTATCCTAATCTGCTGATCCATTACTCTTAACCAGTACTGGGCAGTTTTGATCACTGCTGCTTTAGTCACCATCCTTTACATTTTCATTCATCAGTTCCCTTGATATTCTTGACCTTTTGTTGCTCCAGATGGATTGTTACTACTTTTTTCCTAGCTAAGTAAAATAATTATTTGATAGTATCATTGGCATGGTACTGATTAAGTAACTTAATTTGGGTAGAACTGTCATTTTTATTATATTATCTCAATGAAACCCCGAGCAATTGACATTTTTCCATTTATAGAACTGATTTTATGCTTTGCAATTGTGTTCATACAGTTTCTGGATTTCTTTTTAGGAGGTAGATTCCCAGGTATTTAATGTTGTCTTTGGTTACTTTATTTTTTTAATTTTTGGTTTTTGCAAGGCAATGGAGTTAAGTGACTTGCACATAGCTAGGTAATTAAGTGTCTGAGGCCAGATTTGAACTCATATACTCCTGACTCCAAGGCCAGTGCTCTATCCACAGTGCCTCCTAGCTGCCTCAAGTCTATGGTTACTTTAAATGGAATTTCTTTTTCTCTCTCATGCTCTTGGATTTTGTTGTTCATATATAGAAATGCTGATAATTTATATGAGTCTATTGAGATAATCTTATGGTTTCCTTTGGCTTTGCTTTTGATATGTTCAATTATCTTTAGTATTTTACTAATATTGAATTATCCCTTCCTACCTGATCATGGTGTATTATCCTGTAATCTCTTTGCTAAAATTTTAAGATTTTTGCATCAATGTTCATTAGGAAGTTTGCTCTATAAATTTGTCTTTTTTGGTTCTTCCTGGTTAGGAATCAGCATCATATTGGTTTCATCAAAGGAATTTGGCAGAATTCTGGCTATTTTTAAAAATAGATTATACAGAATTGGAATTAATTGTTCCTTAAATGTTTGGTGGAATTCACATGTAAATTCATGTGGATCTGGAGACTTTTTCTTAGGGAGTTTATTATTGATTTCTTTAATTTCTGAAATGGGGTTGTTTATTTTGTTTCCTTTTCTTTTAATCTGTGCAGTTTATATTTTTGTAAAAACTCCATTTCACTCAGGTTGGCAAATTTATTTGGCATACAGTTGGATGAATTATCTCTTTAATTTCCTCCTCATTGGTGGTTAGCTTACCCTTTTCATTTTTGATAATGGTAATTTGGTTATCTTGTTTTTTTTTAATCAGATTAACCAGAAGTTTGTCTATTATATTGGCTTTTTCATAAAACCAACTCTTTATTTTATTTATTGATTTGTTCTTTTTCTAACTTTTTTTGTTGCAAAACCAGTTCATTGATCTCCGCTTTATTGTATTCATTTAAACATTTAGAGATATAATTGTCTTGGCTGCATCCCATAAATTTTGGTATGATGTCTCTTTATTACCATTTTCTTGGATTTAATAATTTATTTCTATGATTTCTTTGATCCACTCAATATTTAAAATTATTTACTTTTCAATTAATTTTGATTTTATCTTTCTGTGACACTTTATTACACACAGTTTTTATTAAATCATGATCCAAAATGTATGCATTTATTATTTCTGCCTTTCTGAATTTGATTATTGACAATAATACGTGGTCAAGTTTGGTATAAGTACTATTGCCTACAAAGAAAAAAGATATATTCTTTTCTATCCCTATTAAGTTTTCTCCAGTGGTCTATCATATCTAAGTTTTCTAAGATTTTACTCACCTCCTTAATTTCCTTCTTATTTGTTTTGTGATGAGATTTATCTAGTTCTGAGAGAGGGAGGTTAAGGTCCCCTATTATCAAAGTTTTGCATTTTTTGCCTCCTTGTCATTTACTCAGCTTTTCCTCTAGGAATTTGGATGCTTTACCACTAGGTGTATACATATTTAATAATGATATGGCTTCATTACTTTTAGTGCCTTTTAAGAAGATGCAGTTTCCTTTCTTATTCCTTTTAATGAGATCTATTTCTTGCTTTTGTTTTATCTGAGATCAGGATTGATACCCCTGATTTTTTTACTTCAGCTAAAGTATAATATATTTTGTTCCATCCTTTTCCATTTTCCCTGTGTGTATTTCTCTGCTTCAAATGTGTTTCTTGTATAGAACATATTGTGCAATTCTGATTTTTAATCCATTGTACTATCCACTTCTGTTTTATGAGAGTTCATCACTTTCACATTTTCATTTAAGATGACTAGTTCTATATTTCCCTCCATGCTATCTTTCCTCATTTATATTTTTCTCTTCTCTTTCCTCTTATTCCTTATCATCATAGTTTTACTCCCTTTAACTTTTCTTTTAAAACTTAGCTCCATTTATTTTTACTTATCCTTTGCCTTCCCTTTTACTAGTCCCTACTTCTTCCCCCTCCCCACTTCCCTGTAGTCTAGGATAGATTTTTAAACCCAAGTGGGAATGTATCACATCCCTTTCTGGGTCAAATCTATTGAACAGAATTTACTCAGTGTTCACATCCTCCCTTCTTTCCCTCTAATATAATATATTTGTGTGCTTCTTCACCTGGTATTATTTATCAGTCAAGTAATAACAATAACAATAACAATAACAATAATAATAATAATAATAATAATAATCAGGTTCCATCAAAGCTTGATAAACTCAAAGTACTATTGATCAAAGTACAATCATAGATTGATTGATTGATTATTTGACAAGAAGCATTGCCTCAAAGTCACTAAGTACTCTCCCCTCTTCTATTTCCTTAGAAATATACTTCTCAAGAGCCTTGAATTATATCAAATTATAATTTTTTTACCTTATGTCCTTTTCTAGTACCCTTCAAAGATACACAATCCTCATTAGCCAAAATATCATCCAAAACCAAATCATTTCATGAACCATTTGTACCCCTCCCATCTACCCTCACTCCCATCTTTAGCTCTCCAAGGGTTCTTAAACCCTTGTTAACTGCCCCTAAAGTCACATCTGATTTAATTAATCAAATCTCAAAATGAACCTGACAATTGATTACAAAATATGGGAGACACTGGCTCAGTCAGGCCTGCCCAACATAGGATACTCTCATTAGAGAAAGTGCTAAACATTGTGAGCAAAGCAAAATCAAAATAGGTCAAAGGAAACTGATACATATAAGTTTAGAGCAAGCACCTCTCCTTTTCATCAGGAGTTTTTGTCTCAAACATAGTGAGGTCATCTTCACATTCTTCAATGAAAAGATAAGAGCCTACCATACCCATATCTTCTAAATCCGATCTCTTCTATTATATTCAACCCTTTAACCATCTTAAGAGAAATACAATTCTCAAGAATTACAAATGTTTTATCTTCCCTTATTAGGGTTGTATACAATTTATAGTCTTAAGTATCATTTGTTTTGTTTTCCTTCCTTTTTGATTTACATTTTGATGCTTGTTCAGTTCTGGTCTTTTTTTAGGGGGGGGGGATTTTTCTTATTTTGTTGAACATCCATCATTTCCCCCTCATAGTATGTGCTGAATTTTGCAATCCAAGGTCCTTTTCCTCTGATATATGGTATTCTACATGCTCCAGTATTTATTTCAGTAGTGAAACTAGTAAATACTGTGGAAATCTGATTGTATTTCCTTTGTATTTAAATTGTTTCCTTTTGCTGCTTGCAATATTTTCCCTTTTATTTGAAAATTCTGGAATTTAGCTATAAATGTACTTGGAAGTTTTATCCTGGGATTTCCTTCTGGAGGAGTTCTGTGTATTCTTTCAGTGGTTATTTTGTTGTCTTCATCTAGCAGATTTGGTCCCTGATAATTTCCGGATTCATCTTTGCATCTAGAAGTCCAATTATTCATAAATGATCTCTTCTGGATTTATTTTCAGGTTGTTTATTTTTCCTAGAAGGTATTTTATGATTTCTTCAGTTTTTTCAGCCTTCTTATTTTGTTTGAAGAAATCTTGTAGTCTCGGAGAATCATTGCTTTCTTTTTGTTCAATTCTAATTTTAGGGTTTTATTTTCTTCAATTAATTTGTGTGTTTCATTTTCCAGTTTGTCAGGTTTTTTTGGAAGAGTTACATTCTATTTCTAGTGGGTTATTTTAACTTAAAGGAGCTGATTTCCTTGGTCAATTTTTCATAATTTTCCATTATGACTCATTTCTTTTTTCTTTTTTTTTTTCTCCTTTGGCTTTTAAGTTCTTTTTAAAACTCTTCTATGAGTTTTTGGATTTGAGTCCAAATTGAGACTACCCCTGTGGGTAATTTTTCACTGTTTTCTTTTTTCTGAGGTAGTGTTATTAGCTTTATCTACATAGTAGCTTTCTATAGTGAGCACTCTTAGCTTTTTTGCTCATCTTGAAATGTCTAAGCTCCAATTCTGGATTATAGGGAGAATAGACCCAAGCTTTCTATTCTAGATTGGGTTTTGCTCCTTGGTTTGTCATTGGCCAAGATGTTGCCTATACAGTCCAGGCCTTGCCTTTACAGAGCTTTATTTCTTCCTTTATGTCCAGGTTCTGCCTATACATTGGTTTGTTCCCAACCCAGTCTTATCTTTTGTCCTGATGTTCCCAAGGTTCAGACTTTGGGTTGGGACCCTTCCTGTTGGCTTGCTATCTAGTTGCTAGGACCTCTGCAGTTGTCAAGATTTGGACTGCACTGTAGGAAAAGCCTTTCACCGACTTTCCCACTCTCCTGCCTGGCTAGTCTTTACTTCCCTTTTCCCCCAAAAGAGTCAGACCTTCACTGAAGATCTTGTATGATGTCTACCATTGAATTCTTCTTTTGATCTTGTCTTTTTCTTGGTGAAATTTGTACTTTTAATGTCTATGCTAAGAGGCAGACACATTCATATTTAAACTTATCAATTCTTTTTAATTCATCTGAAATGTTTTATCAACAGTTACCTAGATCATTTTGAAAGAACGTTAAAACTAATTGATTTTCCCCATTCACAAATGATGCACTTACATTGAATGTATAGAAAATAAACATTATTTCTATTGATGATATCATTCAATTTGGTTATATCGCCTATGCTGCCTTTTGTACATGCAAACTACTTAAATATTTGCCAAAAATAAATTATTAACTTCCTAGGGCTCACATCACTGTCATTACAAAAATGAGATGCAGTGTTTGCTATTCTGTTTTTTGTTGTATCTCCATTTTTTTTTATCAAACTAAACACCTTTATCCCTTTCCTACATTCCTTCTCACTTTTATCCATGTACTTTCTTTAATCCTCCTATTATCTATTCAGAATCATTCACTTTTATTTGTTTCTTTGTCATCTCACAACAGTTAAAAATAAATAACTATATATTATTTAAATGAATGAATTCCTTCACCCAATATAATGAAAATTATTAGGGAAGTAAATAATTCAATTAGAAAATGTCTTCATCTTGGAACAGGAAGAATTCAACACCTTTGTTATTTTACATTTTTATGCTTGATTTAGACTTTTCATACAGCTCATTTTTTTATAATTATTCAGGAATTTTCTATGGGCATTGTGGGATTATGTGCCAATATTTTTTAACAAGTTTTGCATGCTACATGCAAAGTATAATCAAAAATTATTTTCCCATTTAAAAGTTCATATTAAGTTCAAATTTCATTTTATTTTGCTTATAAATGTTCTACTATATTTTATTTTGTTCTCTTGGTATATAGATCTGAATGAATGTTGTGCTGCAAGACCCCAGTGTAGTCTTAATGCTCAGGGTGTGAATACACCAGGTTCATACCACTGTGCTTGTTTGGAAGCATTTGCTGGAGATGACTTTACTTGTTTAGGTTAGTGAAATTTCAAAGATATTTTCCAACATCTTTTAACTGGAAAACAATTTTTCTAATTTATTCCATATTTTGAAACATTGCAATGAAATAAAATCAAAAGCCTATTCTAAGGAACATTTTTAATGCTTATTCAGAGTTCCTAATATTTTTTCAAACATGAAGGTTCCTTTTTAATATCAAAATAATATTTTTCATTTCTTTAGTATAATAATTGCATTGTGAATAAACTTCTAATTTAGAAAATACAAGTGCAGAAAAACCACTATGAATTATTTTCATGATTTTTCATTTTATTATACCAGATTATATATATGAATATTTTTTTGAAAAAAGTAATTCATATTATCAGGTTAAAAAAGATGTTTTAACTTCTGCATGATTTTGTTGGAGCTAAATAATGATTGAAGTGATAATACTTATATAACCTTTATAATAAAGGGTGATTTTTCTTTTTGTTTTTTTTTTTTGCAAGGCAAATGGAGTTAAGTGGCTTGCCTAAGGCCGCACAGCTAGGTAATTATTAAGTGTCTGAGACCGGATTTGAACCCAGGTACTCCTGACTCCAGGGTTGGTGCTTTAACCACTATACCACCTAGCTGCCCCAATAAAGGATGATTTAAAAAATATAATTTGTTTAAAGCCATGGGGTTAAGTGACTTGCCCAGGGTCATAGAGTTAGGTAATTGAGGTCAAATTTGAACTCAGGTCCTCCTGACTCCAGGGATGGATGGTGTTCCACCCAAAGTGCCACCTAACTGCCCCATCAAGGAAGATTTTTGATTTTACTCTTCAGTAAATTCCAATGGCTTCCTATTGTCTTTGGTTTGGCATTTAAACTACTCAAAATTGATACCATTTATAATTTTTGGAGTTGTCTTATATTTTAACTACTTTTAAATCTACAACTGTACTGTCTTACTTGCTGTTCCTTGCACTTTTCACTCCTCTCTCTGTCCATCATTTTTGGAATGCTCTTTTCTCGTCTGCAAAATGGAGTTTGAGTAAGTGATCTTTTGAGTTTCTTTCAAATGCTAAATGCTAAATCTATAATCCTATGATCCTAAGTAGCCTTTTAAAATAATACCCACTTTAATTGAATTCTATTTAACCTTTCTTTAAGGGGATACACTTATCTTCAATTTTTTTAAAAAGTTATGATACCACATATAATATCTAACATTAGTTATAATATGATAAATGCAAAGTGATATAATTCTTTCTTGCTCATTGTAATTTTAAATATTGAAATGCTTAAAATTGTAGTAGTACTAATAATCCAAACTTGGTAATTTCATAAAGAAATAAACACCATATTTTATAATAGTACCTGAATTATTTTGAATTATTTACAACATATTTCAGTGAAAAATTGTTATCAATAAAGTGACAATAATAAATTTGATATGAAAGAAAATAGCAAATATATGAAATATACTTACAACTCCTCCAAGATAGAATTATTTTCCCTGAAGATTTAAATGCTGTATGTCATAAGTTCAATTGTCAGAATAAATGGTTTGACAAAGGAACAGATTGGAGGAATAAAAACATAGTTGCATAATAAAACATGAAAAGTCATGACAGTTTTACAGCAGTTGCATCCCTTTCTTTCATAGACGTTGATGAGTATACAGAAAACCTTAATCTTTGTGAGAATGGACAGTGCTCGAATATCCCTGCCACATTTCATTGTGAATGTGAGATGGGCTTCCTTTCCAGTTCTGACAGCAAATTCTGCCAAGGTCAGTCAGCAGTATTCCAATTCCATTTTAAAGTCTGAATTTGTTATGATGAAGCAAACCAAAAACGAAACAGAAATCTGATGTACCTCAATCTGGAATTATGCTTTACAAATAATGCTTTACATTTATTCCAGCATGGATTATTTTGCATTTTAAATAATGATGAAGCTTGCATTCATTTCTCTTCAAATTTTCCTGAATTGGAGCCAATTTGATTCACCCTTTGTTGCTAGTTTCATTTCATTTTATCATTTTTCATTTGCAGTAGCATGATTGTTTTGTTTTAATTTAATAGAAAAAATATTCTACTTTTTTCATGAATTGAAATGTAATCTATACTAAACACTAGCCCAATCTTCAAAATCTTGACTGCTTATTTTAGATTACATCTTCAGCTTTCATGTGATCATGTGATTTCCAAGTCTCATTTAGCCTTATGCCTTTTGACTAATTAATCATATTTTTCCTTTAAATTTTGATATCAGTTCTATTTCCTAGAATGGAGTTTTTATATTGTATTCTGATATTTTTTCCAAGGAATAGGATTTCAATTTTCATTTAAATTATATGCATAATGCATATACATGCAATGTAGAAGGGCTTTTCCCCCCAGAATTTTACAGGATATTGGCTACTGGAATTTTTTTAAATCAATTTTTTACCCCAGTCTTTTGATACATTTTTTGCCCCAGTCTTTTTTTTTTAGATAATTCAGGAAAGAAAATCTCAATATCTGAAGGAAATTCATTTGTTTTAGGAAGTATTTGTTGAATGATATTTGCAATTCTTGTATATGAAGTTCTTGATAAATTAAGTTGTTCATAGACAAACTGTAAATATGGCTTATTATACATAACTATAAAAATCATTTTGACCATTATATGTCAGTGGAAAGTGAAATTTATTTACTTTTTATATGGTTTAGTTTCAGTTACTAGCAAATAAAATATAGAAAAATCTGTGTAATTTAAAAATGACTGACTTTTTGCAAGAAAGCATTTTGAATGTCTGTTACTAAAGTGAGCTGCTCAACACAATTTATGCCTACCTTCTCATTTTAGTGTAATTAACTAAATCATTTTAACCCCTTTGTGAATAAATTATTATGAAAGACTAGTAGCTAATCTCAAAGTATGACCAACTGAAGAAATCCATTTAAGATATTTTTAAATTGTAAAAAAATTGTTTTATAGAAGTTTACCCTCTTCCTTTACTCATGTGTAGACAGATATGCATATACATCAGAAAAAAAAAACATAGTTATAAACTAATTTTGAAGTAGGCACAGAAAAATATCCTTGGGTTAATTGATAAGCAACAAATTAAATTTCTAGGTACAATTCAACAAAAATGTTTTGAAGAAATTTGAAATGATGGGATAGAAGGGACTCTCATCTATGATTTTAGAAACTAAAACTCTTAATGTATGCAATCATAAAATCTATATATCTAATTATTATTGTATATAAGGCATTCTATTTTTAGTTGACTGCAATATAAACAAAGCTAAATAGCAAAAAGAGTTGGAAATTAAATTTAGAAATTATAATTTATAATTTTAAATATTGTCCAAAGAAGTTTTTGTTTTTGTTTCATATATTTGTTCATTCATTTAACAGATATTTTTTGATCATTTTATGTACTTTTAGTAAGGACTTTTTGAAAATTGTGAATACATGTGTGTGTATATATATATATATATATGTATATATATATATATATATTCTATTTAATTTTGCTCTAAGCAAACATTGTTTTCCTAATTTAACACATGATTAATTTTTTGGTAATTGATCATTATTAAATTATAATTGCAGATAAAATATTCAAACATCTTTTTTTCCTGATAAATAATTTAGTTTTACAATTGGGGAGAAATCTGAATAGATTAATAAAATACACAATAAATTTATATTATCACCAAATTGTATCTATTGCCACCGTGGTAAAGAAATAATGCAATAATATATATTTATTTACCTTTAGATATTGATGAATACACATTCTAGAATATTCATATATTTGGAACATATAAAAATTTTCAGGAATGTTTCACAGTATCTGTGTGATGATGACTATGAATTATATAGTTTGTCAGTTGTTTAAAAATAGAAATTTGTTCTAAAGACATAGTTGATTGTTTTAACTGGTGTTTCTGAATTCATGGACCTATATTTAAGAAATAATAACAATGCAATTACATAAATCTTTTACTTTTTCACATCTTTTTCCCCATATGACAACTCAGTGAGGTTGGTATTGCTTTTTAGTAGATGAAATTCAGGATAGAATACATGGATTAGAATAATAATGATGATGAGAATTCTCCCCACTCTTCTCAACTATTTGGTTAACTATATTTTTAAGTTAATTATTTCCTGTTTAAGAAAAAAAATTACTATTTTTATGGATTATATCCTCATTTTTCTTAATGTTGTAACTCATATTTGGCTGAAGATTAATCAGTATAAATTTTAGATTTGGAATCCATTACTATAAGAATGCTTCAAATAATATTCCTTAGTCAATATGTAGCTATCTTAAAATGTCCTTTAAGTGAATGTTTCAAATAATGTTGACAATTTATTAAGCATATCTATGTGCCAGAAAAAATGTTCTAGGAATACAAAGAAAAGCAATAGCATGTCCCTGCCCTTGAGCAGCTCAGATTCTGATGGGAAAGACAAAATGTAAATAAAGGGGTCCATAAAAGATATATACAAAGTTGATAGAAAATAATCTGGTTGGGTGGACATGAAATTGCAAGAGACTTCCTGTTAAAAGTGAAATATTAAGTCAACAAGCATTTATTAAGCATTTACTGTGGACCTGGTACTGTGCTAAGCACTAAATATTCAAAGAAAAGCAAAGGGAAGGCAGGGAAATTAAAAAGGACAGTTGAACATTCCAGGTCCACCCTATTTGTTTCACTAAGAACTCAAGTCTTCCTTAGAACAGGTTTAGTAATTGATCTACTTCACCATCAGCTGCCTCTAGAGTAAAGGGAGAGTTTGTAGAGAAAGATGTCTGAATGATATATGTCTATACATATCTATGTGTTTGTATATATCAGAGTTCCCTAATATTAAGATAAGAGTTGAAGTGGAGAGCAAGACTATAAAGAAAGGCTGTGAACTAATTGAGGAAAGAAGAATAATGCCCTGAGGTACCAGGATCTTATTTATTAAGATAAATTTGGATAATAAAAGCACTAAAGGAAGAAATACTGCTAATTTATTTTGGCAGAGGTAGAATCTCAAAATGACAGTGGAGAACAAGGAGTCTTACTCCAAAAATTTACAAAGCATAATATTAAGCTTATTCAAGAAGACTTTAAAATATTTTTTCATGAAATTATAGAAACAAAATCATATTTCTTTTAATATTACATATTTGATACTTCAAACTGTTTATTAGCCAGCACAAAAGTTTTTTGAAATCTTCTCTGTACCTTTTCTTTCCCATTCATTTCAAACTCTGAAAATAATTTAAACTGATTTGGAATATTGGTCTATGTGGTATATTTAAAAATTGAAAATTGTATTAAAATGCTTTTCTTCTAGATGTTGATGAATGTGCTTATCCCATCAATTACATTAATGGTCTCTGTGTCAACAACCCTGGTCAATATGATTATAACTGTCCATCAAACTTCCAGTCAAATCCAGCTGGTATAGGTTGTGTGGGTATGTATAATTTATGAGAAAAATAAACAAAAATCATTTTTTTCAATTTCCTTAGAAATGAATTCTAATGTGTTCATTTTGGACTTAATTTTGAATATTTATAATTTAAATTATTTTCCCTATTCTTTTTAGCTCATAGTCAAGATTATTAAATATGTAACAATGGCCATCATTTTCCTATCCCCTTTGGAGTATTTAATATTTCCTTTATTCATGTAAGAGAGGTAGAAAGTTAAGGAAATAATACTTGTGAAGTGATTTATTTTTATAAAATCCCTTCATTTATATATTTCAATCTCAATTGATTCTTATTAGAACCATCTAAAAGGATGCAGGGACATGTTTTCATTTTTATTTTCTAAATGAGGAAACTGAGGTTCAGAAAGATATCCATGTCCTTATCCATGTCAACAGCCTTATAAAAGAACCTAAAACCTTAAATAGAATAGCTTATCCTCAATAGAGAGCTTTATCTTTTACATCCCTTTGCCTCTGAATGAGATAATAAGATGAAGTAATCAGGAAAATGTTGACAAAATGGACAAGACGTTGGTTCAGAGAAGGAAAGGATAGAATTATGTTAAAATTGAATTATAGTAATTAAAGATAAGAAAATAGAATTATATTAAAATATAAAATATAACTTTATAAGATATAAAGATACAGATGTAGAAATATATGTGTATATACATATATATGTAATGAAAAGAAAATTTTTTTCCTTCAACATTTCTGTTTGGCCCTTAAAAAGTTTTATTCAGTCATTCATTCTATCTATTCTATTCCTATTTGTTTTTTTTACCTGGTAGAGTTTTTTTTAGCTAAAATAAAAGGAATTCATTAAGAGGTCACGAAAGATGTCTTCCTGCCTTTGCAGAACTGCTGTTTCCTTCTCTCCTCAATACTTTATTCCCAGTTGATTATGGTGCAATTTATCTTGATGTGAAAAAAATACTTTCTACCATGAATCACAAGTTAGAAACATTTTAGAATTTTTAGTTAATGGGTAGTTATTTTAAAAATTTACAAAGATATTTTAGACATTGCTAATGTCATTTTTAGTTTCCATTTTTCAAAGTCATTACATTCATTGAACTCTCTCAAGGTTTATATAAGATGTTTTTCCTGTGAAAGATATGAGAGAGTTCCTTTCTGAAGTACAAGGTATTAATGTTCTCAAGGAATTCCAGGATACAAAAGGAACAAAAAGTATGGTAGAGATAATTTGAAGAAGCAATATTCTCACTGATTTTATTGTAGAATACTAAGGAAAAAATATATTAAAAGTTCAGGAAAAAACCTCACATATCAGAATCACATATCACATATATTATATAAAAGCATAATACGGCAGTGACTTGGGACTTTCACTGTCTAAAATCAGTTTGATTTTAGTCTCCAAAAAGAGTAAAGTATGTAATAATTTTCTGAGGTTCCCAAATGAAAATTTCATCCTTTAAAAGATAGGCAACAAATAAGAAACAGTCATTAAAAATTATAAGGTTAACAGTGGAAACAACCACCCCAATTTTGGATTCTATTTCTGAGGAAAGAAAAGCAAGATAATAGTCTTGATTTTAGGATTATATGAACAAAAATTTTTTCAATAGAAATCAATCCAAAATAAAAAAAAATCTACTTGTTACAACTAAAACAGGGTAAATAGGATAAAAGAAGAGCCAGTACTACTGGTCAGAATGAATGGAAGTTGAGCCTCTCAACTCATATTTTGTTTGTTTTTCTCAGGCAAAAATTATCTATTGGAGGGGAAAAGACATAAAAATATCTAATATGTTGAAACCCAAAGTAACTGGCAAGTATTACTCTGAGATCACCATTAGTGTCTTTGCTGGAGAAGAGCATATGCTCTTAGTTTTAATTATAAGAAGAGAGTTGAGAATCCCAAACTGCAGGATGCAGATTTTTTTTTAAAGGAGTGAAGTTAAGTGACTTGCCCAAGGTCAGCCAGCTAGGTAATTATTAAATGTCTGAGGTTGAATTTGAACTCAAGTTCTCCTGACTCCAGGGCTGGTGCTTTATGCACTGTACCACCTAGTTGCCCTTACAACTTAACTTTTAAACCTGACAAAATACCAAAACATATTTAGAGAATAGTTACTAGTCATCTAGAAAAGAAAATGATTATAAATGACCAGCATGATTTCATCAAATATAATCATTCATATTAATAATTTTTGACAGAGAAGATTAAAAGCTTTTAGGAAAGCATATAACAAAATCCCTTGTGCTTTGGAAAAATGAAGAATTGTAGGTTAGATCATAACCTAATTTTGTTGAATTGGTTGAATAGGAACTGGTTGAATAGAATGAATGTCCCAATGGTTTGATGTAACCTGGAAAGAATTCTATAGGATTGACCAAAGATCTTCAGAGAACAAAGAATGCATTAATATACCTGATGAGAAAATTAGAGAAAAGACATAGAAAAAGATTGGGGGCAGAGAGAGGTGTCTAATAGGTTATAAATTGTGTTTCAAAACCAGGATATTGTCATCCAAAATAGTAATACAATTTTAGGCTAATGGAAGTGCTCCAGGATTAGGAAAGTGCTAATCCTGATCTATTCTGTCTCTGTCAAACCTTGTTTGGAGTACATGTTTAGGAACATTATATATAACAAGTTATTAACCTCTAGAGAAGGGGCAGCTAGAATGATTAAGGCAATTCATTGACATTCAAAGGTAGATTTAAAGGAATTCAAGCTAGATTGGGAATTAGTCCTAGAGAACAGACATTAAGTGGAGTTGAAGAATTATTATATGAAAGAGGAAATAAGTTTGTTCTATTTGACTCCCACTAAGATTAATGCCTTCATGTTATATGCTCAGTGTAAGGAAAAACATAATAATAATAATAATAATAATAATAATAATAATAATAATAATAATAATAAATATAACAACTATGTATATAGTAGATGCTATTTTTTCCAAGTACAATTATATTAGATGATTTAAGAAGTCTTTTCCAACTTCTCAATAAAAGAGGTATTAATTTATGCAATATTCCTTTCTCCAGTACCAGTAATTACAAATTCCTATATTTTTCTACAGATAATCAAGTTGGTAATTGCTATATGAAATTTGATCCCCACGGGGAAGGGATTCTGTCCTGCAATAGTGAGATTGGTCTTGGAGTTAGTCATTCCTCATGCTTTTGCTCTCTGGGAAAGACCTGGGCAAATCCTTGTGAGAGTTGTCCACCTGTCAACAACAGTAAGTATAAATTTATTTTTTAATTTTATATAAATGTAGCAACTTTCATGTTTGAGATTTTAAGAATGGTTTAAACTGAGACAGATCTCTGTGCTACATGACATGTATTAAGCAGAGACATGCTAGCTGTCAATAATTATGCCTCTAATTATGCCAAAGACCCACAAACACAATCTCTCTAGATGACATCATGGGAATGAGATCAACATGATTGGTTACAAAGCTGAAGCACAAGGAAAAACATAATTATTGGTTGGAAGTTTGGTAATGGAGGATCTCAACACCTCCCCCGCCTTTTTCTCTCATGAGACTAAAAAAGATAAGATGCACTTAATGTTTGAGTCCAGGTGTGAAATAGAAATCCATATATTTGGAGAGCAAATGATATCCTTGAGGGATAGTTTAGTGGAACAAAGTCATGTCCAAATCCCTTTCTTTTCACATGCATTTTCTAAAGTCAGTTAAATTCCTTGAGTAGGAGAGCTGAATCTTTAAACTTTACCCATTACAGGCCAGTTGAATTCTAAACTAAGTGTAGAGACAAATAACTATGACTTAAGGAGTTACAGGACAAAGTTAACTGTAAATAGATAAATAAGAAAATGATACTGAAATGAGCTTAAAATTCTCACAATATTTTGGAGACAGATTCCTGCAGGTAGCCAACACTACCAAGAAATTTTTGAAAAGGGGGGAAAAGGGAATCCAAAAAGTTAAATCTAAATTTTAGTCTTTGTGTGTTTTGAATGAGTATATGAATGTCAAAGAAATAAAATTAGACTGTTGTTAAGAGTAACTTCATGTTTCAGTGAATGATCTGGATTTGAAATGCATTTTAATTCTCCAAAAATCCATCAAACTTATCATTTTTAATTTTCAATTGCAATGGACCACTTTGAACACACTCTTAATAAATATTACATATATACATATATAAATACATATGTATATATATATGCAAATTTCGTTAATAAACTTCAAAAGATTGACACCAAAGTTCCAACAGCAATGGAATGTTGTCCCTGAAAAAATAAAAGTTCATATTTCAAGACTTCTTCAAAAATTCAAAATGCCTTGTGAAGGTAGATTTTTCAGAAACAGGATAAATCTACCTTTATATCCATATAGACCGAAATGTTTGTTTACAAAAAGTTTTCAAGTTTCTATATTATAGTTAGATATATTAATCAGAATCAGTGTTACATCACATCATCCTATCATAGATAAATCTCTACTGAATCTTTTCTGAAGCTGTGTTACTTTATTTTTACTTTATTTCCTTCTTGAAGTTAGGCACAGAATGCCTTCAAATTCTTTTAAGTTCCAACATTGTCCATTTTCTGCACAGTACTCAGTTTTTGTTTAAAAGGAAGAAAATGGGGTGGCTAGGTGGTATAGTGGATAGAGCACTGGCCCTGGGGTCAGTAGTGCCTGAGTTTCAATCTGGCCTCGGACACTTAATAATTACCCCATTTGCCTAGCAAAAATCCTAAAAAAAAATAAAAATAAAAGGAGCAAAATGTTTTGGGGTTTTTGGGGGGTTCTCTTTTATTTCCATTATGTCTATATAATTTATTTGTAAGATTGTAACACTTTTGAAAGATTTTAGAGAATCAAGATCATATGACTAGCACATAGTGTATTAATTAGCTTCTCCAAATCACTTTAATTAATCCTTCAAAAAAAAAAAGAGGAATTATGCACCAGATGCTGAGTAATTCAATCTAAATCCACAGGAGAACAAAGATAAGGACCATAGCAAGATAAAAATGAATCATTATAAATTTATAGCCAAGGTCTCTCCCTAATCCTTAAAGCACTCAGCACCTCATATCCAGAAATACAACTAATACAACTAAAAGGTCTGAGGTTTGTGCATAAACCCCCAATACCTCCCATTGCTACTGAGATTCTACCAAAACGGCTTCTCTCTCCATGCCCACAGAAATTTTCAGACATATTCTTGAGTTCTTGTTAATGCCAATTTTAGACCCTACTCGAATTCCCTTGACTTCTTCAAGATTGGTCAATCAGCTTATCAAGTTATTTGCTTGAGGACAAAGGAAAGGCTATCTGTGGACCCGGAACACTGAGCCAACTCTGATTGTCAGTTATCCTAGACAAACATCCTGGGTCTAAGATTTTCCTGAAACTTGGTTTGTTCCCAGTAAGCTGCACCCAGAGAGTAGCTGCAAGTAGTGTAGTACAGCTAGGCATTGTCAAGAAACTAAATGCATATTGAGTTGATTTCAGGTTTAACCTTGACATATAGGAAGAAACTATGTCCCTGTGGTGTGGAATAAAAATCCACTTAAAAAATATAGATTCCTCTGAGCAAAAAAAAAAAAAAAGTTTATTTTGACTTTTCTAGAGAAAAGGGCATACTCCAAGTCTCACAAAAGTAGTGAAGATCAAGGAGCTGCCCCAAATTGACAGTCAATAAAGATTATATGGCCTAAAGCAATCCCCTTCTCCTCCCTATAGTCCTTTTCTGTTGATTTATTAGTCAGTCTTCAGAGTTACATTCTACTTGTGAAAAATCTACCCTAGCAGCAAAGAAAAGAATGAAGGGTTTTCATAAAATATCAGCTCACCATCCAGATGGTGAGAATAACCTTAAGGGTTCTAACTATCGTATTGAATTAATGTAATTTGTCTTGGAATACAAGGTCTTAGGAACCATCTACTTATCATCAAACAAGAGGAGTCTTATGAGCTTCTTTGGAATTCAAGGTTTTTCTCATGAGTAGTTTTTTTGAAAGTTAGGAAAGTGAGACACCTGTTTGGAATGCAAGGGACTTTCTTCTAGAAATAGTTTAAGAATTATAGTTTGTTCTTTTTTTTTATTTATTAACCCTGAGAGGACTTCAACTAGGAATATTAAGCCTGAAATGGTTTTATTGGGAATATGCCACTTACTGTGAAGACTTAGTGTTGCCAGTCTGTGGAACAGTGTGAAAATTAATACAAATAGGACACTGCCTAGACTTATCAAAAACCTTTCAAACCTTCATTTTAGAAGGATCAGTTTGACAGCTGAGGGGAGGATTGATTAGAATTTGAAGAGACTTGAGGTAGAGAGACCAACCCCTCCTCAGGCTATTTCAGTAGTACAGATGAGGGAAAGAGAGTCTGCTTTACTGGTATTAGGTCAGAGGACGGAAACAACAGGATTTGACAGCAGGTTGGATATGGAGGATGAGAGACAGGAGTTGAGGATTACAAGTAGGTTGTGAACCTGGGTCCCTGGGAAGAGGATATTATTTTTGATCATCACAGGTAAATTAGGAAGAAGGAAAGATTTGTGGAAGTGGGGGCACAATTTTGGATTTATTTAGATTAAAATGTCTACAATAGACCATTTGAAGGTAGAGATGTGAAATTGAAGTTTGGGTTATCCAAGAGGTATAGCATAATGATAGTTGAGTCCAAGGAAGGAGATAATATCAGTAAGTAAAAAAAGAGTAAGGTGGGAGAAAAGAAGGTGTGATCAAGATCCTGTCAAGGAGTGGTCTTTCAAGTAAGAGGAAAACTAAGAGATGAGAGAATGATGAAGAGTTACAAAGACTGAGGAAAAGTCAAGAAAAATGAAGACTGAAAAAAGTCTCTTACATCTGAAAAGATATATACTTAGGATTTCATTGTTATGGATAGTTACTGACCAATAAAGGTCAGCATATTCTCTGCAACTGTAGTCTTCAGGGCTGCCTTGAATATTGAGGGGAGAAGAATGGAAGATTTCACTTCAATAAGGATTAAGTCTCAGAGTCAGGACTTGAAGCCAGGTTTACCTGGCTTTGAGGCTGATTCTAAATATAGTGTAATGCTCCCTCTCTAGAACTTTTCAGAAGCAGCTACTGAAGCCTAGAAGTGGAGTGACCTGTTGTATAGAATACAGTCAGCTCAGATAGTTCCAAGAGCTAGCAGCCTGACCCTACCACTTTTCAGAGATTCTCCACTATGTGTTCTTCATATGTCAGATAGTTACACAGAATTCAAAAAGGTAAGGAGAGAAAATTACACGTGGAAAGTCCAAAGTCTGTCACAACTTCCCAAGTACAAGAAGTGTAATATCTTATGGTTGTTGAAAATATGCTACCCTTGGTTCTAAATAAATGTCACAGGAGGGTGTGACAAATCAGAAACCCTGAATTCAATAATGAAGAAAATAATATAAAAGAACTGATCAGAATTTATAATACAAAGAAAATCAAGAGAATCCAGGAAACTAAGAAAAAAAAAATAGAAATAGTCCAGGGACTACATGAGCTCCAATGAAGGACAAATCTATAACTATGTCGCCCAGATCTATAAACCAGAACTTGCAAGGGTAAGATCAGGAAAGACTCGAGAGAAAGAGACAACACTGCTGACTTAATAATTTGTTAAATTTTGTAGTTAAAATCAAAGAACTAAGATACATAATAAAAGCATAAAACTCAATAGCATTACTATATAATAAAAGGCAAAAATAGAAAAGGAAATCTAGATCAACTATAAAATGCCAAAAAACCCCAAAACAAAACAAAACTTGGAGTCTTAAATAAGTGCTAAAAAAACTCAAATCTACTTAACAGAGTAAAGAATGACTTTATATATGACCTGGCCATGCTAACATGACAATAAAAATGACAATAATACTGAAATAATACTATTAAAATAGACAAATTAAGTTAAGCCACCAAAGTAAACTAAATTCATTTAAAAAAGATCTAGGGTAAAAGAAAATGATAAAAGGGACTAAATCCGTGTGTGTATGTGTGTGTGTGTTTGTGTGTGTATGTGTGTGTAAAATTAATAGAACCAGGAACAGTTAAAAAACATCAAACTAAAAAAACTTGATGTTTGCAAAACACATAGAAATTGATGAGAAACTCTTTAGTCATTTTTTACATTGGCAAAGATGACACAAAAATTGCAGTAGTATTAAATTGGAGGGATTATAGACAGACACACTGCTGTTGTTTGTCCTTCATTCTTGACAGACATAATATACATGTGAAGTTGAGTGAAGAGGTTCAGTGCTAAGTCACCAATCTCACTCTCTTCTCCAAAGTCATCTGGGCTCAGTGGACAGATATGGATCAGGAAGACTGAGGATGCAAGGCAATGAGAGTAAAATGACTTGTCCAAGGTGAAATAGCTAGTTAATGTCAAGTGTCTGAAGTCAAATTTGAACTCAGGTCCCCTTGACTCCAGAGCCATTTTTGAAAAGCAATTTGAAATTACACTTACTGAGATGTAGTGGGGTTAATGCTAAGTGGGTGCCTATACTGTCTGGCACCTCGGTTAACTCCCAGGGAAACAACAGGACAGGTAGGGTTTTTCTTAGGACAAAATGATCCAGGATAGAAAGAGCAAAAACAGATAACATCAGTAGAAACTGAACTTCCAGGCTGGGTTAGAGAGGAAAATTGACTGCAGTGTAAGAGGGGGAAATGAATTATCTACACAAAATAGCAATAGCAGTTTTGGTAGAAAGACACTAGAAACAAAGATTATCTTTAACTGGGGAATAGTTAAACAAATAGTTAATAATAATAGTTAAACAAACTGAAGTAGATGTATGTAATGGAATATTAAAAAAACATTCTTTTTATATATTTTGAGTTCCAAATTTTCTCCTTCTCCTACAGTTCCCTCATTCATTGAGGGAAAAAAAGACACGTGTTACCTATCAGTTATATATGTGAAATCATAAGAGCACATCCATATTGATTGTGTTGCAACAAAAGAAAAAATGAAATGAAAAATGAAAAAATTGTTTTAATCTGCATCTGACTTTACTAGCTCTCTCTGGAAGTAAACAGCATTTTCATCAAAGACTTTAGGGAGTGTTTTGCATCATTTCATTGAGAATATCTAATCATATAATAATAATTACTGTTTCAGTGCACAATGGTCTCCTACTCATTTTCTTTTGCAGCAGTTTCTAAGTCTTCTAAAGTTTTTCTGAAACTATCTTCCTTTTCATTTCTTGCAGCATAATATTATTGCATTACAATCACATACCATAACCTGTTCAGCCATACCTGAAATGAAGGACATCTCCTCAATTTCCAATTCTTTGCCATCAATAAAACAACTGCTATACATATTTTTTGAACAGAGACTTTTATCATTTTCTTGGATTTTTTTAGAGTACAGACAGTAATAATATTGATAAATGAAAGGTACACATAGTTTTATAGCTTTTGGGGCATAGCTCCAAATAGTTGGATCACTCTACATCTCAAACAATGATGCATTAATGTCCCAGTTTTTCAACATACTCTGTCCTTTTCTTTTTATGTCATAATAGACAATGGTACTTCAGAATTTTAAAAATTTAAAATTTTTTTTATCAATAGTGATTTAGAACATTTTTTTGTCTATAAATAGTTTGGGTTTCTTCTTGTGAAAAATGTCTTTTCATGTCCTTTCACTATTTGTCAATTGAGGAATAATTTGTATTCTTAAAAGACATGATGCACTTCTTTATATCACTGAGTTATGTGGCATATATCAGAGAAACTTGCTACCCCACTCCAGTTTTCTGCTTTTCTTCTAATCTTAGCTGCATTGGATTTGCTAGCACAAAAATCATTAAATTTGATGCAATAAAAATGATCTATTTTGCCTCCATTTTTCTTTGGTCAAAAAATCCTTATCCATAGATCCAACAGGTAAATTTTTTTTCCATGTTCTCCTAATTTTCTTATGATGTGTAACTTTTGTGGCCTTAGCTTACCATGAGAAATATTGTTCTATATTGAATAGCTGCCAAAATTATTTCCAATTTTTACAAAAAAATTTGCTAAAATAGTGTATTACTGTCTTCAATATCGGGTCATTGTGTTTATTACACACTAGATTACATTTACTTTATATTGTTGCCTTTATAAATCTATTGCTTTGATTTACTACTCCAATTACTTAAATAATAACAAATTGTTTCATAGTTTGCATTTTATAATATATTATGAAATTTGGTACTGCAAGGCTGCCATTTTTTTCTGATTGACTCTCTTCAACTTTAGTTCTTTACATAAATTTTGTAACAGATTTTTTAAAGCTCTATAAAAGAACATCTTGATTGAATGAGTAAATTATCTTCTATAGCATTAACATTTTTATTATATTTACTCAGCCTTTCCATGAGCAATTAATATTTCTTCAATTGTTTCCATTTTCTCTTTATGTAAAGAGTGTTTTGCAATTTTGTTCTCTGGATTCGTATTTTCAGATAGATTCACCAGTATTTTATCTTGTTTGCTGTTATTCTAAATGGAATTTCTCTATCTCTTCCTGCTGAGTTTTGTTGGTAATTTTTAGAAATGCTGATAATTTTTTTAAACTTCATTATTTCAGTAAGTTTTTGAGTTGACTACATAGGGTAAACAATTTTATCATCTTCAAAAAGTGATATTTTTGATTTTTTCAATGCCCATTATTTCTTTTACATGTCTTATGGCTAAAGCTAGCATTTCTAATACACTTCTTAAATAATGACTCATTGGGAAGAAATCTAGCTTATTATTCTTAGAAAAATATCAATTCTAGGTAATAGATTCTATTTTAAGAAAGTCTTCATTAATTCCCTTGCTTTCTAATCCTTTTTTTTTAAATAGGAATGGGGGTTGTTTAGTTTTTTTGTATACATTGATAGGCTTTATATTGTTTTTGTTAATGATATGGTTAATTATACATAACATTTTACTAAAATTGAACTAGCTCGATATTCTGCTTCAAACTCCTCCCCCCAGGTTATTCATCTCCCTAACTTTTTTCTGATTTATTTTAAATTGTTAGATTTATAATTTAACAAATAATTTGTGTATAATTTAATATATAATATAATTAGATTTATCTAGATTAGTTTAGATTTATCTTATCTTTTGAGAGAAGAAAGTTGAGGTCCTCTCCTAATAAAGTTTTATTCAGTATTTCCTTCTATGATTTCATTTTTCCCCTTAAGAATCTGGATGTTGCGTGTGTGTGTGTGTGTGTGTGTGTGTGCATGTGTTTGACATTGATTTTACACCATTGTCTATTATCTTTTAGTAAAATGTAATCTCCCTGCTTTGGTTTTCTCTGAGAGTGTTTGCTGCCCTTGTTCGTTCTTCAGATGAAGTATTATGAAGGATTAAGTTATTTCAAGTTGTGTGTGTGTGTGTGTGTGTGTGTGTGTGTGTGTGTGTGTGTGTGTTTCAATTCAATGTGTGTGTCTTTGTTTCTTGTTGACTTTTGGTTTCTAATCAATTCTGTCAAATGCTTCCTTTTGTATTAATGATATTCACAGTTATTTCTGATAATTTTGCATTCTCCTTCATCTTATTTTCTTTTCTTTGTCCTCAAGCTTTTTAATCCTATCCTTCTTCTGTCTGTTTTACTTCTGATCATTGCCTTTTTTATCCATCTCCCTTTTATCCCTTTCTCTTATTCCCCTTATATTTTCCCCTTCTTGAATCAATTTAGGCTATTTTGTTTTTGCAAGGCAAACAGGGTTAAGTGGCTTGCCCAAGGCCAAACAGCTCAGTAATTATTAAGTGTCTGAGACCGGATTTGAACCCAGGTACTCCTGACTCCAGGGCCGGTGCTTTATCCACTGCGCTACCTAGCCACCCCAGAAACAATTTAGATGTGTGAGGGTTCTGTATCACTTGCACCTTCACTGTAAGAGCTCTTCTTTGCATACTTCTTTTTATTGAAATACTTTCCTTCAATTTTCCTCTCCATTCCCCTTCTCCAATGGCATCCATCTTTTACACCTATCTATTTTTTCTACTTCATCTATACTTGATTTACTTATTTTTCCACCCTGTTTTTATGTGGAATCCTTCTAACTTTTTTAAAATTGACAATAAATTAAAGGTGATAATATATTGTCTCATATAGAAAAGTAAACATTTTATTGAGTTCCTTATGATTTCTCTTTCATCATTGCATTTTTATGCTTTTCTTTGGTCTTGTATTTGAAAGTCATATTTTTTATACTGCCCTGGTCTTCTCGTGAGGAATGCTAGAAAGTCCTTTATTTCATAACACATCAATTTTTTCCCCTTGAAGGTTATACTCGGGTTTGCTGCATGTATTATTCTTAGTTGGTAATCTTAACTCTTTTTGTCTTTCAGAATATCATAGTCTGTTCTTCTTTTTTGGTAACTGCTAAATCTAGTGTGACCTACTAACTCTATGATATCTTTTTTTTCCCCATGATATCTGAATGGGTTCCTTATGGTTGCTTGAAATATTTTTTCCTTGACCTGGAAGCTCAGGAATTGGCCTTTACTATTACTGAGAGTTTATTTTAGAATCTCTTTCAGGTGGCATTTGGTGGTTTCTTTAAATTCTTATTTTACTCTCTGGTTCTAAAATATTGATATTAATTTCTTAAGTGAGTGTTTGATCCTCTTTTTTTTCCATTGGGTGAATTTTTCTGAGATTATTTTCCTAAATATTATTTTTGGTTACTTTTACTAACCTGCTACCTTTTAATATTATTCTTTTGCCCTAATCTCTTTACATGTTTCCCTCTAGTACTCATTTCATTTTTTTAAAAAATCATTTTTTAACTCTTCCAAGAATTCCTTTTGTACTTTTGTCTGTCTCATATTTTTTGATGCCTTGACTGTAGTTGCTTTGATTTTATTGCCATTTTCTAAGTTTGTCTTTTGACCTTTCCAATCACTGTAGTAGTTTTTTTATGGTCAAGTACATTTTTGTTATTGTTTGCTCATTTTGCCACACTATTTCTTGATTTTACACTGTGAAAGTTGGTCTCTGTGCCCAGCATGTGGGGAGGAGAAACACTGGCTCAAGGTTCAGGTTTTTTTCATAGTATTGTATGAAGAGCTAGTACTGGGTATTTGAAAGTTTTTAATATTTCCAAGTGGGTCTGATCTGGGAAGAGTGTTGGCCATTGCTTTTCTGGTCTGTATTCTTGTCCTTACCCAGGAAAGACACCTGATCCCTTTGGACTGCAATCAATACTGCTCCTCAGTTTGATCCTCAAGATCACACTAGATTTATCAGTTAGCAAAATAAGGGAGCAGAATATGATATTCTGAAAGACAAAAATGAGCTAAGATTATCAACCAAGTATAATAAATGCAGCAAATGTGAGTATAACCCTTCAAGGGGAAAGCAATTGATGTTTTATGGGAAAAAAACTGCTTCACTGTTTCTTGGTTCTAGATTCCCTGATTCTTTATGCTCTAGAAGTGAAACTTGTCCTCAGGTCTCCTGTTCCTTCTTGATAGAATATGCCCCTTTCCATATTTGAAGTGACCCAGAAGTGGTGTTAGGCAAAGGATTTGTCAACCATCATGCCCTGAGTCCAGGGCTAGCATAGGTGTTTCCTATAATCTCTTTCTTATCAGTTACCCTGCCTCCCACCTTATTGACTACTCCTCTCTCATTGCCGTCTAGTCTTACCACTGGTGCTTCATCCACATGAGTCTCTGACACCCTAAGTTATTGTGAGAAAGATTGCCTTACTCCCATTTTTTTTGTTGATCCTGCCACTACAGAATTTGCCTTGAAATGCTACTTTAAAATTGTTTGGAGGGGGGATTTTCTATCTCTTAAGATTTCTTGACTTTAAGCTTCTAATTCAAAATTGGGTTTTACTTCCAGGCTGGGTCCAATGCTCCAGGATTCTTGAGCTTCTGTAGTTCAGAGCGAGGATTTGCAAGTTTTACAAGTGTATGACCCAAGGAAAGGTGTGGTCATTGGTCTTCCCCCCGTGCTCTAGTCTTTACCTTTGCTCCCTTATACAAGTTTGAGTGCTTCTCTTGGTCTTGGAACCAGGGCAACTGCTTTCCTTTGACCACAAGTACCAATACTTCCCTCTACCTTGGAATTGAGACCAGGACCCCTGTTGCCTTGTAAGCAGCCAGAAACACTCGCCTCCACCCTGTCATTTTGACTGGGGCCCCTTGCTTGCTTTCTGCTACAAGCATTAGTACTTCTCTTTACTCTGGAACTATGAATGAGAACTGAATAATGACAGCACACCTGGGTCCTGCATCCATGGCCAGAAAATCCTTTGTGGTTGTTTATTCCCCTTACTGCCTCTGGGCTGAGATCTTGTGGACTGCTGTTACACTGTTCCATAGCCTGATGCTGGTGTTGCTTGACCTATCCTCTGGGCCCGTGTCCATTACAGTGTCATAGACCTTTCATGCTTAGCTGGAAAGTTGGACTGGGAACAATCTGATCTTCTGTTTGGTTTGACATCTCATAATTTAATTTGAATCATTATTTTAAAGTTGTTGGAAGGGAAAATTTGACTGAGTTGCTGCTTCTATTGTGCCATCTTGGCTCTACCCAATGTGATGGAATATTATTGTGCTATAAGAAATTCAGAATAGAATGAATACAGATAGTCATGTGAAGGTTCATTTATGAACTAATGCAAAATGAAATAAAAATAGGAAAAACTATATATATAATGACTAATAAAAATTAAATGGAAAGAACATTAAAAAGCAAAAAAAAAATCAAAATTGAGTTCTATAACTTTATAGCAAATCAAGCTTCTTTTCAGTGAAGAAATATGAGAAGACTCTCCTTGTTTGCTAATGGAGGTTACATAGATTTTACATGATGTCAGATTTTTCAGTCTATTGATTAGTCTTGTAGTTTTAGTTTAGTTGCATCTGACTCTTTGTGATTCCATTTGAGATTTTCTTGGCAAAGATACTGGAGTGGTTTGTCATTTTCTTCTCCAGATCATTTTACAGATGAGGTACTGAGACAGACAGAGTTAAGTGATTTTCCCAGAGTGACACAGCTAAGAAGTGTCTGAGGCCAGATTGAAATCATAAAGAAGTGTCTTCCTGGACCCTAGATACAGCTCACTAACTGCCTAGTCTTATGTAAAGCACATAGAAAAATCATTGTGCTCAACTAATATAATAATTTAGTAAGAATATTTTGATCATTATTGGCAGTCTTATTCATTGACTGTACCTTGTAAACAGGAATATCATGTGATCTCCCTCTCTCTCACACACACACTATTTTTTTTTTTTTTGTTTCTAGCTGAATATTATACTCTGAGTCCAGGAGGTGAGGGCTTTGGACCTAATCCTGTCACTATCATCCTTGAAGGTGAGTTCATTTTCCATAACCACAAATATCTGAGCTAGCTAAAATATAATACTTAAATAATTTATGTATTCTTTATGAAAAATATAAAAAGTTTTGGTATTTTTGAATTTTATTTTTTTCCAGTTACATATAAAGGGAGGTTTCAACATTCATCCATTTGCAAGTTTGAGTCCCACAGTCATATTGTGAAAGAGGAATTAGAGCTAAGAGGAAAAATGAGTAAGAAAGAAAAGTGAACATGACATGGCTTTATTCGGCATTCAGAGTATTTTTCTAGCATTTTCCATCACAGAGCTCTCAGAATTGTCCTTGATCACTGATCTGCTGGGAGGAGCTGCATTCCTTATAATAGATCAAGTCATGTTGGTTTTTGTCCCCTTTTCCTTTTCTTAATTTATTTGAAGCAATAGGGTTAAGTGACTTGCTCAAGGTCACACAGCTAGGCAATTAGGTCCTCCCTACTCCAGGGCCGGTGCTCTAACCACTGTGACACCTAGTTGCCAAGAATGTATTCTTGGTTCTACTCATTTAACGCAGCATCAGTTAATGCAAGTCTCCATGTGTCTCTAAATAAAGTCCAGTAGCTCATGATTTCTTTTAGATCTATAGTATGTTGTAATATTCAAATACTATAACCTGGTCAACCCTTTCCCAATTGATGGATATCTTCTCAAATTCCAATTCTCTGAACCACAGAAAAAGCTGCTATAAATCTTTTTGGACATTTTTAAACTCTTTAGGCTATAAGCATAGTAGTGGCATTGCTGGATCAAAGGGTATGCACAATTTTAATTGCCCTCTGGGCATAGTTCCACATTGCTTTACAGAATGGTATGATCAGTTCACAGCTCCACCAACAATGCAATTGTAGTTCAATTTTCCCACATCCTCTCCAACATTGATGATCATTTTCCCTTTTTTTTGTCATTTTAACTAATCTGATAGCTGAGTGATGGTACCTCAGAGTTGTTATAATTTGCATTTCTCTAATCAATAATTATTTGGAGCATTTTTCATGTAATATAAATTTATATAAATAATATATTTTATTTCTTCATCTGAAAACTGCCTGCCCCTATCCTTTAACTGTTTAACAATTGGGGAATGACTTGTAATTTTATAAATTTGATTCAGTTCTCTATATATATTGTAAAAAGGAGGCCTTTATTAAAAAACATTAGCTCTGAAAAATTTATTTCTCAGCTTTCCAATCATGGCTCCATTGATTTTATTTGTACAAAACCTTTTAACCTTAATATTGTCAAAATCATCCATTTTTCAATTTATAATGTTCTCTTTCTCCCATCTCATTGATCCGACAAAGTATTTCTTGTTCTCTAAATTGTTCTTTGATATTACTCTTTATTTCTAAATTCTATGCCTAGTTTCTATCATACTGTTTTCTAGTTTTCCCAGCAGTTTTTTTTTTTTTGTCAAATAGTGAATTCGTATCCCAGGAATTAGTGTTTTTGGGTTTATCAAATGCTGGATTAATGTAGTCATTTACTACTATTTTCTTTTGTACTTAATCTAATACATGGATCCATTTCTGTTTCTTAGCCATTACCGGAATATTTTGATGTTGGTCATTTTTATAATATAGCTTTAATCTGGTATGACTAGGCCACCTACTATTCTTTTTTTCATTAATTCCCTTGATATTTTTCCTTCAGATAAATTTTTTTTAGTTTTTTTTTTTTTTGCAAGGGCAAATGAGGTTAAGAGGCTTGCCCAAGGGCACACAGCTAGGTAATTATTAAGTGTCTGAGACTGGATTTGAACCCAGGTTCTCCTGACTCCAGGGCCGGTGCTTTATCCACTGCGCCACCTAACCGCCCCCAGATGAATTTTGTTACTATTTTTTCTGGCTATTGTAAAATAGTTTTTTGGAAAGTTTGACTGGTATGGTATTGAATAAATAATTTAAATTATATTAGCTCAGCCTATCCATGAATGCTTGACAACATATTTCCAATTGTTTGGTAACTTTATTTTTATGAAAAGTATCTTAGAATTGTGTATGTACATTGGCTTTGTCTTGGGAGGTAGATTCCAAGTATTTTAGATTGTCTACTGTTACTTTAAAAGGAATTTAAATCTCTTGTAGTTGGGCTTTGTTGGTTTTATAGAGAAATGCTGATGATTTAATGTAGGTTTATTTTAAATCTTGCTACTTTGCATGGTTAATTGTTCCAAGAAGTTAAGTGAATTTTATAGAGTTCTATCAATATACCATCATATCATCTGTAAAGGGGGAGAATTTTGATTTTTGCTCATTCTAATTCCTTCAATTTCTTTTTCTTCACTTTTTGCTAAAATTAGCATTTGGTAATAATACAACATTGAAGAGTATTGGTGATAAAAGGCATTATTGTTCTACCCTTGATCCTCCATTACAAAAAAATGCCTACTGATGGTTTTAGATAGATACTGTTTATCATTTTAAGGAAAGTATCTTATTAGTGTCATAGAATTTGACAGATGGAGTCAAGATGGCATCATGAGGGCAGAAATTCCCCAAAACTTGTCCCCCCCAAAAAAAACTCCCTGAACCATCAAATTGAGTCTAGCCAAAATTTAGAAGGGAAGAATCCACAAAAAGATTGAGTGAAACAATTTTTCAGACCATGACAAGTGAGACAACCAACAGAAAAGGTCTGTTTCCCCAGAACTGGGGAAAGAGCAGTCAGGCCAGAGCAAACCAGCTCCAGCATTCCAGAAATGGACCTCAGCACCCGAGTCCAGGGCAAAGAGGGCAGTTTCCAGACTTCTGGGCCCAAGCATCACTAGGGATGACTTGAAGGGGCAGTAAGAGAACTTTGATACACCAGAGTGAACACAGAGCTCTGGCCATTGCTAGTCTCAGAGCAACCCTGTGGTGGATTCCTGTGGCATGTGGAACCACCCAGCACTTCCAGAAAGCTCAGCCCACAGATGGCAAGAGGATGTGGAGAAACTACAGAGGTCTCTCTGTTATCCCTGGAACATGACTTTGCTGCTTTGCCCATGCTAAGATACAGGTTGAAGTCTGGGCCCTCATACCACCATAGAGAAGCAGGGGCCCTCCTCACAGCTCCAGGGAAGAGGGAGGATTTTTGGGCATCCACATACCAGAGCACAGGTAAGGAGAGAAATCAGAGCCTTTCATATGACCTTGGAAGAATTAAAGTCCCTGTGGGGTGTCCCATGAACCCCCCCACTCCCCACCAAAGCCTTAGAAGTGTGGTAAATTGGTCATAGACTGAGGAAATAAGAAAACAACAGAAAAAAAAGAATCCAACCATAGAAAATTACTTTGGTCCAATTGAAGATGAAAATACACACTCAGAAGATGACAAAATCAAAGTTTCTGTAGCCAAAACCTCCAAGAGAAATAGGAATTGGTCTCAGACTATGGATGAGGTCAGAAAAGACTTTGAAAAAAAGTAAGTGAGGTAGAGGAAAAATTGAGAAACAAAATGGGAGAAATACAAGTAATTTATGAAAACCAAGTTAGCAGCTTAGTGAAAAAAATACCAAAAAATACTGAAGAAAATTACATATTAAAATCCAGTTTAGGACAATTGGAAAAAGCAACCCAAAAGACAAATGAGAAGAATGCCTTAGGAGCAGCTAGGTGTTGCAGTGGATAGAGCACAGGCCCTGGATTCAAGAGTACCTGCTTTAAAATCCAGCCTCAGACATTTAATAATTACCCAACTGTGCGGCCTTGGGCAAGCCACTTAACCCCACTGCCTTGAAAAAAACCTAAAATAAAAAAAGATAGTTATCTTAAAAATGCCTTATAAAGCCAAATTGATCAGCTGAAAAAGGAGATGAAAAAGCTCACCGAAGAACATAACTTCTTCAAATGTAGAATGGAGATAAAGGAAACTGATGACTGTGAGAAATCAAAAAATCAGTAAAACAATACCAAAAGAAAGAAAAATTAAAAGAAAATGTGAAATATCTAATTGGATAAATAATTCACCTAGAAAACAGATCCAGGAAAGAGAATTTAAAAATTATCAGGGGAGGGGCAGTTAGGTAGAGCAGTGAATAGAGCACCTGCCCTGGAGTCAGGAGAATCTGAGTTGAAATTTTACCTCAGATACTTAGAAATTGCCTAGCTGCATGACCTTGGGCAAGTCACTTAACCTCATTGCCTTGCAAAAAAACACAAAAAACAAATAAAAATTATTGCACTACCTGAAAGTTATGACCATTAAAAGAATCTAGACTTCCTTTTTCAAGAAATAACACAGCAAAATTGCTGTGGAAGCAGAAGTTAAAATAGAAGTTGAGGGAATCTATCAATCACCTCATGAAAGAGACCTCAAAAGAAAAACTCCCAGGAGTATTATAGCCAAATTCCAAAACTCAGGTCAAAGAGAGAATACTACAAGCTCTCGGTAACAAGCAATTCAACTGTCATGACTCCATAAACAGGATTACACAAGATTTGGCAGTGTCTACATTAAGGATTCATAGGGCTTTGAATATTATAATCTGGAAGGCAAAAGAGCTTGGTTTACAATCAAGAATCAACTTGCCTAAAAAATTGAAATCCTCTTTCAGGGGAAAAGTCCAAGGACTTGCAAATTTTTGAAACAACCAGAGCCAAACAGAAAGTTTGATCTCCAAGTAAAGGACTCAGGTGAAGCATAGAGGGGGTGAACTTTGAGGAACTTAATATTGCTGTACTGTGTGTATTCCTGAATGGGAAAAGATACTGATAGCTCATATGAACCTTCTCATTTACAAGAGCAGCTAGAAGGCATTTATACAGACACAGGAAGGAGCTGTATATATAATGGCATAATATAACAAAATGATGAAATCAATGAGTGATAAGGGGACGTTCTGGGTGGAGTGGAAAGGAGAGGCAGAATGGGCTGAGATATTTCACATAAAATAGTCAAGAAAAAACTTTTACAATGGCGATGAAGGGGAAAAGGTGAAGAATGAGTGAGCCTCATTCTCATCAGAAATGGTTTGAGAGAAAACAACATACATATAGAAATCTATCTTAGAGGAACAGGAGAAGGGATCGGAGAAAGGGGGAGGGGAGCAGGGAGTAAGTGATACAAGAGAGGGAATATTGTGAAAGAGGTACTCAGAGACATCACACTTCTGAATAGTGACAGGGTGAAAGGACAGAGACAGAATAAATGGGAGTGAGAAGGAATAGAATGAAGGGAAATACAGCTAGTAATACCAACTGTGGGAAAAGATACTGAAGCATCTTCTCTGATGACCTTAGGATAAAGAAAACTCATCCCAGAGACAAAGCTAATGGAATCTGAACACAGACTGAAGTACACTTTTTTGTTACTCTCACTGTTCTTGAGGTTTCTCTTTTTTTTGAAGCAAAGGGGATTTATGTTTACTTTTTCAACAATATTATTGTAATAATCTAAAATAAATAAACCATATAAAGAGGAAAAAATTAGGAAGCTAAAAACATTTGACAAAACTTCACCTATTTTTTTTCAAATAGTATGTGTAGAATTGAAATTAACTGTTCTTTAAGTGGTTTGTTGAATTTACTTGTAAATCCATTTGGCCATGGAACTTGATTACTTGTTCAATTTCATTTTCTGAAGTGGGGGTTATTTTAAATATTTTTATTCTTCTGTTAACCAGAGCAGATATTTTTGTAAATATTCATTCATTTCACTTACATTCTCTGATTTGTTGGCATACAGTTGGGCAAAATAGCTCTGAATTATTACATTTACCAGTGGTGAGTTCATCCTTTTCCTTTTTGATGTTGGTAATTTGGTTTTCTTTTTTTAAAAAATCAGAATAATCAAATTTTTATTATTTTTTTTCATAAAACCAAATCTTAGTTTTGAATAGTTTTTCATTTTTATTTCTCCTTTGATTTTCAAAATTTATAATTTGATATTTAATTGGGAATTTTAATTTGTTCTTTATTTTAGTACTATGACCAGTTCATCTTCTATTCCCTTTTTTTATTCATGTAAATTTTTAGAAAAAAATTTCCTCTAAAAACTGCTTTGTCTGAATCCCATAAGTTTTGGTATGATGTCTTTTTATTGTTGTTAGCTTGAATAAAATTGCTGATTATTTTTATGACTTGCTGCTTGATCCACTCATTCTTTAAAATTGGGTTATTTAGTTTCCAATGAATTTTTAGTTTGTTTTTGCATGGTCCTAAATTGCATTTTTTATTGCATTGTGATCTGAAAATAATGCATTTAATATTTTTGCCTCTCTGCATTTGTCCAAATACTAAAGTAACATGTAAAGCAAAATGCTAAAGTATCGTGTAAAGTAAAAGCTTATGATCTTTATATCCATCCCCTCCTTCCAACAATATACAAACCTTATGAGCTCAGTATGTTTATAATCCTCAAGAGTTCCAAGAATTGTCTTACAGCTACTATTGCCTTAGTATGTGGTCGGTTTTTGTGTAAGTACTATGTATATTCCTATCCTTGCTCAGTTTTCTCCAGAGGTCTATCATATCTTGATATGATATCTTTTCTGAAATTCTATTCACTATCTTAACTTATTATTTATTTTGTGGTTAGATCAATCTAATTCTGAGAGAGGGAGGATGAGATCACACATTAATATAGTTCTTTCTGCCTAAGTCTCCTGTAATTCATTTAATTTCGCCTCCAAGATTTTGGATGCTATATAACTTGGTGCATATCTGTTTAATAGTATTATTTCATTGCCTGTGGTGACTTATAAGATGTATTTTCCTTTGCTATTCATTTTAATGAGACCTATATTTTCTTTTAATTTGAGATTAGGATTGCTACTCCTGCTTATTTTATTTCTATTGAAGTACAATATATATTGCTCCAGATTTTTACCTTTACCATGAGTGTATCTTGTAAATGTTTCTTTTAAACAACTGTTATGGGATTCTATTTTTTTATTTGCTATCTGCTTCCATTTTATGGGAGAGTTCATTCCATTCACATTTACAGTTATGATTACCAACTGTATTTTCCTTTGTTTTGTCTTCCTCCATTTACACTTTTCTTTTCCCACTCTCATAAACCCTCTGAACCAATGTTTTGCTTCTGTCTGTTGCCTTTCAATCATCACTTTTTTCCTTTTAACCATTTTCTTTTTCCCCTTTAACTTTTCTTTTTGACTTAACTTTACTTTTACTTTTGCCTGCCTTTTTAAGAGTCGCTTATTCCCCTTCTTTACATTTGCTCCTACTTTCCAGTAGGGTACAATAGATTTTCAAACCCATTTGGGAATGAATATTATTCCCTTTTGGGGCCAAATCTGTTGAGAGTAGAATTTACTGAATGCTCATACCCTCCCTTCTTTCCCTCTACTATATTAGAACTTTGTGAATATCCATGTGGTGTTATTTATCACCCAATGCTTCATCTTCTCCTAGAATAATCCTTCTATTCATATCTTGATTGTTTAACCCTGTTTTGTACCCACAACCTCTGTCAAAATATTGCTTATAAATCAAAGTCACTTCATGCCCACAGCCCCTGTTGCACTCTCCTCATCTGTCCCATTAGAAATACACTTCTTAAGAGCCATAAACATCAACTTATAATCAATTTATACCATACCCACTTTCCAATACCCTCTATAGAAATATAACCCTTATACGCTAAAGTAACTCCTAAAGCAAAAATCACTTCATCATTCATTTAGACCTATCCTCTTAAGTGCACTTCTTCCAATTGGCATCAAGTAAAGAAAAGCAAAATCACTTCATGCTCAACTTATTTCCAGATCCTCTTTAAGTACTCCCTTCCATTGTTCCTATAGTAATACAACCCTCAGGAGCTAAAGTAACATGTAAAGCAAAATCTCATGCTCCCATTTATCTCCATCCCCTCTAAGTATACTCTTTGCAACAATATTCAACCTTATGAGATAAAGTATCAGTTTAACATATTATCATTTTCATGATCAATCTATATTACCCATATTAAGTATGTTTCTTTTAATTATCCAAAGAGAATTATAATCCTCGAGTTAACAAGAATTGTCTTCCACTGTATCCAGTTTAATGATAATTGATATTTTTATCCCTTTCTATTTTTTTAAAATTGAAGATAATTAGCTGTGGTCTTCATTTAAACTCCACAGTTCCTTCTTTAGATATGGATGGTATTTTCCATCACAAGAATATTAAAATTGATTTTGATTATTGAGCTAAAGAAAGAAAGAAGTCCATCATGGCTAACCAGACCATGTTGTTGTTAATGTGTACAATGTTCTGTTCTCCTCATTTCACTCAGCATCAATTCTTGCATGTTTTTCCAGGCTTTGCCAAAATCTTATCCCTCATTATTTCTTATAGAGCAATAGTTTCATCATATATATATACATATATACCACAATTTGTTCAGCCATCCCCTCAATTCCAATTCTTTGTCACTACAAAAAGAGCTGCTATGGATTTTTTTATACATGTGGGATTTTTACCCTTTTTCTTGATCTTTTCAGAATACAGACCCAGTCAGTAGTGGTATTGCTGGATCAAAGGACATTTTTATTGCCCTTTGGGTATAATTTCAAATTGCTCTCCAGAAAGGTCAGATCAGTACATTAGTGTCTCAGTTTTCCCACTTACCCCTCCAAAATTATTTTCTTTTCTAGTCATATTGTCCAATCTGAGAGGTGTGAAGTGGTGCCTTGGAGATGTTTTAATTTGTATTTATCTAATCAATAATGATTTAGAATAATTTTTCATATGACTATAAATAGCTTTGCTTTTCTTTGTTTGAGAGTACTCAGTTCTCTATATAGTTTAGAAATGAATCCTTGTCAGAAACACTGGTTATAAAAATTGTGTCCCAACTTACATTTCTTTTAATCTTGGTTATAGTGGTTTTGTTTATACAAAGACTTTTTATTTTAATGTAATCAAAATTATCCAGTTTGGTTTTTATAATGTTCTCATTATAATGGTCAAACTGCTCCCCTTTCCATCTGGCAAGTAAACTATTCGTTGTTCTCCTAATTGAATTATAATATTTCCTTTCATGTCTAAATACTGCACCCATTTGGACCTTATCTTGGTATAAAGTGTGAAATGTTTGTCTATGCCTAGTTTCTGTTCCATTTTTCCCAGCAGTTTTTATCAAATACTAAGTTTTTAATCCCAGCAGCTGAAATCTTTGGATTTATCAAAAAAGTAGATTACTTAGTCATTTATTGCCATCTCTTTTGCATCTAATCTATTCCACTGATCCATTACTCTTATTTCTTAGCCAGTACCCAACATTTTTGATGGAATGCTTTATAATATAATTTTACATCTGTTATGGTTAGATTGCCTTCATTTTTTTCATTAATTCCTTTGATATTCTTGACATTTTGTTCCTCCATGTGAATTTAGCTACTATTTTTTTCTAGTAACTTTTTGGAAGTTTGATTGGTATGGCAAGTAATTTAAGTACTTTAATTTAGGTAGAATATTCATTTTTATTGAATTAGCTCTACCCACCCATCAGCAATTGACATTTACCCAGTCATTTAGATCTGATTTTATGTGGAAAGTGTTTTATAGTTGTTTTCATAAAGTTTCTGAGTCTGCCTTGGCAAGTAGACTCTCAAATACTTTTGTTTTCTAAAGTAATTTTAAATGAAATTTCTCTGTCTCTTGTTAATAATAAATAGAAATGTTGAGGATTTATGTGACTTTATTTTTTATCCTGCAACTTTGCTAAAACTGCTGATTGTTTCCAGTATTTTTCTTTAGTTGATAATTCTGAAATTTAGCTTCAATATTCCATGAGTGTTTTATTTTGGGATCTCTTTTTGAAAGTGATCTGTGGATTCGTCTGGGGATCATTTTGTGTTATTGTTCTAGGATAATAGGGTAGTTTTCCATGAAAATTTTCTGAAAGAAATTTTCCAGGTTCTTTTTTGATCGAAGCTTTTAAAAGGGTAGACCAGTAATTTGGAAATTATCTCTCCTGAGTCTATTTTCCAGATCATTTTCCCCATCTTTTGGTTTTGTTTGATAGAATTTTGGTGTCTCTTAGTCATTAGTTTTTATATGTCCAATTCTAATTTATGATATTTTATTTTCTTCAACTTGTTTCTGTGTTTCCTTTACTGGTTCATTTTTTTAAAAAAATGAGCAGTTTCCTTTTCCAATTGTTGGATTCTGCTTTTTTGATGAGTTACATTTATTTTTTCCAGTTGGTCAATTTTACCTTAAAAGGAGTTGGTTTCTTCAGTCATTTTTCATAATTCTCCTGCATGGTTCTTACTTCATTTCTCTATTTTTTCTTCTTCCTCTATTTGATTTTTTAAAAATTCTTTTTGAGATCTTCCAAAAAGAGATCTTTTGGGATTTGAGGTCAATTCATGAGCTTTTTTAAGATTTCACATGTAGGCATTTCATTAGTTCTTTGCTCTTCTGAAATGGTATTTTATTGCTCTTGTCAGAATAATAACTACATGGTTACCACTTGTTCATTTGTTTTCTTTTTTTGTTTGTTTGCTTATTTTGATAGTTGATCTCTGCTTCTAGTATACAGGGAGTATAGTTCCTTTTTTATTGTGCTGGGGCCAAGATCTAGTCCCTGTATTATTACTTGATATGGTATTGACTATACTGCAGTTTGTTCCCTGATTTGGACTAACCCAGCCCAGTCTCATCTGTTGCACTAGTGTTCCCAGGACTTGAACTTTGGGACCCTCATTGAACTAATGCCTTGATGAACTGTGCTGTGGCTAAGAGCCACCCATAGATTTTTCAACTTTTCTACCTTTGTGCACAGAAGAGACAGATCTTTACTGAAATTCCTTCATGATATCTTTGAAAATTTGTTGACTCTTTTTAGTGGAATCTGTAACTTTAAGATCTATGTAGAGGCTTCATTTAAAGTTGTTTTAGGAAAAAACTTTGGGAACTCTCTAGCTTCATGGCACCATTTTGACTTTACCTTCAGTATTATTGTTTTTATTTTTTTATTCGAAATTTTATTTTTATTTATTTTTATTTTTTCCAATTACCTGCAGTGGTAGTTTTTCCAACAATCATCCATTTGCAAATTTTTGAATTCCACACTTTTCTACAACTCTTATCCCTTCTCCTGCCCCATGATGGTGTATAGTCTGATAAAAGTTTAACATATGTTTAAAATATGTTTAACATATTTACCATTAGTTTTGCTCTGCAAGAATAATTAGAACTAATGAGAAAGAAATAAACCATTAGGTAGGGACGGAAAAAAAGTAAACCATGTTATGCATTCATTCATTTTTTCCCCCTCTGGATGTGGATGATATTGTCCATAGCAGGTCTCTGAGAATATACCTGAACTCTGGTCCTCCCGACTCCAGGGCCAGTGCTCTATTCACTGTGCCACCTAGCTGTCCTATAAAACAACCCAATTTTAAAAATAGTAATAATGTGGCAAAACTAGGCATAAAACCTCATCTCACATCTTATATACCAAAATACGATCAAAATGGGTGTAATATTTAATTAGAGGACTCATTAAGAGAATGAGAAGTACTCTATAATGTTGGATCTATGAAAAGGGGGGGACTAAAGAAATAGAGAACATTATAAATTGAAAAACTGATGATTTTCGACTAATAAAACCAATGCAACCAGGATTAGAAGGAAAATAGAAAGCTAAGGAACAATTTTTCACTAGTGTTTCTGATAAAAGATTCATTTCTAAAATATATAGGGACCTGTGTGAAATTTATGAGATTACAATTCCCAAATGGATAAATGGTCAAAGGATATGAATAGACAGTTTTAAGGTGAAGAAATTAAGTCAAATATAAATGCTCCATGTCATTTTTGATGAAAAAATGCAAATTAAAACTACCTCAGACCTATTAGGATTGGCTAAGATAACACTTAATAATTACCTAGCAGCATGACCTTGGGCAAGTCACTTACTCCATTGCCTTGAAAAACAAATTGGGTTGTGTGTCAGGGAGAAATAGTCATAGTCATTAAAAAACTGTAGTTTCATAGATTAAACCCATTTGCATTTCTCATATTCACTTCTGACTTCCACTCGGGAATTAATGTTTAGTGACTTAGAAAGATATATGTACCATTTGATGAAATGTATGTACTTTTAAATTCTACTTTGTGTAGAATTTCATGTTTCTTTTGTGTAGAATTAGGTCAAAATGTTTCAAATGTTTTTGAATTTCATTTAAGAGATTGAGAAAAGTGAATGGTATCAGCCAGCTGCCAATATATTAAAAGCAAAGATACACACACACACACACACACACACACACACACACACACATCTATATAGATTATAGAGATAGAGAGATAGAGATAGAGATAGAGATAAATATTTTTTATAAAATAAATGACAATAAAAATTTAATTTAGTAGTGAAAATAAGAGATTATTCATACAGAATATAAGTATTCTGTCGGTATGTTGTATGTAAAGGGATCTTGAAAGACTATTATATATTCTGTAGATTGCCTTTTTTTCAGATTCGTGGGAAACATAGGATGTGTTGGTCAGGCAAGGATCTGTGTGTCATTGGAGAGAATTCTTCCACAAATAAAATCGCAATTCATTGAAGCAGGATAAAGGCCAATTAAAAGAAAAACAAACACTGTTCTTAAAAAGTAGTTGTATCACAGGATTATCTGAATGCTGTGGAGCAAATAAGCATTTTATCATTATTACCAAACAACCCTCCCAACTACATAACCCTTTTAAGAGTGCAACTAAGTAAAAAAAAATGGTCTGGAAAACCATGTCAATTTAATATGCATTACCTTAGATGTAAATTGCAATTATGTTTATGTCAGAAGCATTCTTCCCTTGGATTACAATTGGATTCAGCTATAATTATTGCTGTTTTGCAGATATTGATGATTGCCAGGAATTACCAGGTCTCTGCCAAAATGGGAACTGTATCAGCAGTTTTGGAAGCTTTCAGTGTGTATGTCCACATGGCTATTACCTCAGTGAGGAAACTCAAATCTGTGAAGGTGGAGCAAATTCTTATAAAATACTTGCAGAAAAATTAGAGGTTACCTTTAGAGAAAAATGTCCAATTCCCAAATTCCATGAGAAATATATCTAGGTCTATTTCACTTTTTAAAAGTTTGTAGGTCCTCAAAATTACATAGAATATTTTAAAAATATTTTCTCTGAAATGTTCATTTAAATTTATTATAGCATATTTATGATGCCGATATCTATTTTTATTGTCAGAGCTTTTGCTATGTTAGGTTGTGAAAGAAAAAAGAACAGGCAAAAAAGATTGAAAAATTTTCAGACCTTATCAGTTCTTTCTCTGGAGAATTCTTTGTTCATTATATTGCTGAGAATAGCTAAGTCATTTACAATTGATTATAATATAATATTGTCATGGTTCTGCTCATTTCATTTTGCATCAATTCATGTAAGTATTTCAAGGCTTTTCTATCTTGTCATTTAGCACAATAATAGTCTATCAATATTATATGAAACAACTTGTTCAACCATTCCCTCAATTTTTAATTCCTGTTTGTTTTTTGCAAGACAGAGAGGTCAGGTGACTTGCCTGAGGTCACAAAGTAAGGTAAATTATTAAAAGTCTGGGCTTGGATTTGAAGTCAGGTCCTCCAGACCCCAGGGCTGATGCCCTATCTAATGTGCCACCTAGCTGCTCTACAATTTCCAATTCTTTAACACAACTAAAAGACTAGAAAAATATTTTTGCACATATAGGTCCTTTTCTTGTTTGTTTTTTATATCTTTCACAGTGGAAGTTGAGAGTTGAAGTGTATACATAGCTTTATAGTACTTTGGGCATAGTTCAAATTTTGCTCTGCAGAATGGTTGAATCAGTATACTACATCAACAGTGAATTAGTATTTCAATTTTCCCCCACATCTCCATTTTTCTTTTCTGTCATATTGACCAATTTGATAGACATGAGGTAGGCTTCAGAATTGTTTTAATTTGCATTTTTTTCTAATCAATAGTGATTTAGAACATTTCTCATATGATTATAGATGACTTTATTTTCCTCTGAAAAATTACCTGTTCATGTCCATTGACACTTTATCAATTCTGAAATGACTCTTTATTTGTATTAATTTGACTCTGTTCTCCATATTTTTGAATGATATATTTTTTCATGGTTATGATTACTACTCTATTTTCTGCCATCCTATTTTCACCACTTCTTATTTTCCTCTCTCTTTTCACTGTTGACTCTCAAAAGTGCTTTGTTTCTATTACCTTCCCAGAGCTACTCTTTTTTATCTCCCGTACTATCCCTTTTCTTCCTACTTCCTGTAAGATAAGATAGATTTATTTGTTCAATTTTATTATTCCTTCCCATACCTTCTATCTAAATGCCACAGAAATGTGTAAGAATGTAAAACATTTAATCTTGATGAATCATTTATGATTTCTCTTTTCCTGTTTTTTTTCCTTGAGTTCTGTACCTGAAAGTCAAATTTTCTATTCAGTTCTGGTCTTTTCATTGGGAATATTTGATAATTATCTATTTCATTAAATAACCATTTCACCCCTGAGGGATTATATTTGGTTTCTCAGGGTAGGTGATTCTTTTTGTAATTCTAGCTGCTTTTCTTTCAAGAACATAATATTCCAAGCCTTCTGGTCTTTTTTTTTTTTTTGTAGAAACTGCTAATTCTTGTGTTACTCTGTTTCTATGTGATTGACCTAGGAGCTCTGAAATTTGAGTATACTATTTTTAGGAATGACTATCACAGAGAAAATTAGAAGTCTATTAGAAGTCTACCTATCTTTCTACTCTCTAATTAGAAAATCACACTCTTTTTGGAATTTTCATTTTGGGATCTCTTTCAGGAGGTGATAAGTGGACTTTTTCAATTTTTATTTTTCCCTCTTGAAAATTCCATGAAATATGTATTTCTTAATTATCTCTCCTTGATTTATATTCCAATTCAGTTGTTTCAATTAAAATGTCCAATGTAAGAATTCACATTTTCTTCATTTTTTCATTCTTTTGTTTTCTTGATTATTTCTTTGACTCATAGAACCATTACCTTTCATTTGCCAAATTCTAATTTTTCAGGAATTATTTTCTTCCTTTAGCTTTTTTTTATGTCAGTGGGGTTAAGTGACATGCCCAAGGTCATACAGCTAGATTTATGTGCTCTTATAGTGCTATAAAATCATGTATACATTTTGACGCTGAATTTCCACTGCATAAGTAGTGGGAGTTTTTTTGGGGGAAATGGGGCAAGTGATAGGGAAATCATTCAGGAAGCTATTGCAGTAGTTTCCAGGTAAAATATTGTGAGGGCTGAACTAAGATTATTCATTATGAGTTAAAGTTAAGCTTGATGGTGTGAATAGAAAGGAGTATAGATGTGAGAGAAAATTGATCTGTAGAATGAGAACAGAGAAAGGAACTGAAGGCAATATCAAGATAATAAACCTTGGGACTAGGAGGATAGGATGATCTTACCCTGGAAAACAAAGCATTTTGGATGAGGGTGAATTTGGGAGGAACCCATAGGACTCCCTTAATCCCATCCAAAATGAAAACAGGAAAAGTCACTAATCTATCACTCTCCAGAATATAGAACTTGATTGAAAGCCCAAGAGGGCTTGAGGGCAGGGAATGTTTATTGTGTTGAGAGAGGACTCCTAATCTGTATAGTTACTGCTGTGAAATAAATAGGGAAAGGACCCATGTGCACAACTCAAGAAAATTGACATGAGGGGTTCAAACTGCGTTAAGAAATTCTACAGAGGGAAGGAAGAGATAAAATAGTGATTGTGCTGGATGTTAAGATAGGTATGATTGTACTAGGAAAGATAGGAATGAATAGGAAATAGGAAAGAAAAGATAGGAATGACTATAATAGAGAAGATTAGATGCCACCTATCTTTCTACTCTCTAATTAGAAAATCACGCTCATTTTCGATTTAAACCACAATCATTTTCTATTTAAACCATGGTCCCTTTGGAATCAGACCACCAGAATCAATTATACAAATAATGTTGCCAAGATCCAAGGTCATTTGATCCTATCCTGGATCAATTATAGTCCAATATGATCCTCATATTTAATATGAATATGGCAGAATGGGCAGAGTGCTAGTTTTTAAGCCCATAGTCTCACCAATGTCATTAAAATTATAAGCTAAAGAAGAGTTATTGGCTCCCTCGCACCCCTCTGCCACCGCGCTGTAGCCCGTCGCTCCTCCGCAGGGGGCTGGGGAGCTGGGGCTTGGGGAGATGGGGCCCTGGGGCTTGGGGAGATGGGGCCCTGGGGGTTGGGGAGATTGGGCCGTGTCTTGGTTGTGGTCTCGAGGTCGGCTCGGGCCATGGGGTGGCAGGCTCATGGGAGGTCCCAGACTTGCCTGGGTTCCTAGCTTCCTTAGACCTCACTGACACAATTTGCCTACTCCAAAGAAATTTTCACGTAAAGAGTACCCTTTCCCAAAGAAAAACACTTATATTTTAATGTTATGAAATCTCTTTTTTCAATAATTACCATTCAACAGTCCCTGGTTAGCAGTTATAACTTATTCTTTTTCTAGATTTTGATGAATGTTTTACACATAGTGGTGTTTGTGGGCCTGGAAATGACACCTACAGTTGTCATGCTGAATATATGCAAATCCATGGAGGACATAACTGTATGGGTATGTAAAGTTCTATATAATACATCCTTTATTTTATTTTTAAGATTTCATCTCATTTCTCATAAACTTCAAAAAGTCTGACATATCTTTATGACATGACAAATTTGGGAGGTGAATAATACTTCCTGAATTATGATATTGCCACAAAATCTTATTTTCTAAATTATAAAATTGATGAGATTTTTAAAACTTGTTTATTTTAAACAGAAAAATATATGTTAAAAATATTAGCAAACTAAAGGTAGTAAGATTCTTCTCAAACTGTGTTTGTTTTTACAAGATATGAACTTTACATTATAATGAAACACCTTAGAACTATAGAAAAATTTTAGAGATGAAAGAGACCTTAGTACTCACCTAGTCCAACCCCTTTATTTTACAAGAGACAATGCTCAAGAATTCTTATCTCAAATCATATTTAATCCCTCATTTGAAAATGATTAACTTGATAAAATTTAAAAACAAACAATCATAATTAGCATACTATTTAATCTCATTTTATAAGTGAAACTTTTGGGAAAATTAGAAAACAATTTAATAAAAATTAAGACAAAAAATTTCATGCCATCTGCCTATTTTAATAGGCACCAAAATGGCATATGATCTAGATACAAAATGTCATAATTAAATTAGAAGAACAATAAATAAGATATTATTCATTGCTAAAGGCAAATAAGAGTTCTTAACCAAAAGTAATATATAGAGATGATCATGGGAATTTAAATGAACAATTTTGACTATATAAAAACTACAAAAAAAGAAAAGTAGATACATGGGAGAAAATCGCCAATAAATAGAGATTTGATTTAAAGATATTTTATGGGCAGCTAGGTGGTGTAATGGATGGAGTACCATCCCTGGAGTCAGGAGGACCTGAGTTGAAATTGGTCTCAGACACTTAATAATTGCCTTAGTTGTGTGACCTTGGGCAAGTTACTTAACTCCACTGCCTTGCAAAACAAAAAAAAAAGATATTTTTATTTAAATAGAGATTTTATTTATCTATTCCACAATAGATATAAATGATCAATCATACACTTTTAGAAAAAAAAGAAATGCAAGCTATTAACCACAGGAAAAAAACATTCCAAATCACTAACACTAAGTAAAATGCACATTTAAGCAACCTTGAAATTCTAAACATCAGATTGGTAGAGGTTAATAAAAATGGAAAATGAAGGTTTTTTAGAAAGGGTATGGAAGGATCAGGATAGCTAATGAAACTGTAAATTGGTCTAACTGCTATGTCAATTTGGAATTCTTTTTAAAATTACTAATCTTTGCTTATCCAGTAAATACCAGTATTAGGTATATGACACTAAAGAAATGAAACAAATAGGGAAAGGACCCATGTGCACAAAATATTTATGGCAGTGTTATTTTTTTGGTGGTAGTGAGGGGAAAAAATCCAACTTAAAATTAAATGGAAATGCCCATAAATGAGGGAACGGCTGAAGAAATTACAGTATAGGAATCTGTTGGAATATTATTATAAGGGGAAAATTATGGATTCATAGAAACTTGTAGCTTTGTACGAACTGTACAGTGAAGAGAACAAAATTCAGCCACATCTCTAAAAGATCAATGATGATTGACAAAGAGAGGCTGAACTAACAGTACATAAAGTGACATTTTCAGACGTGGTCAATGTGTGAATTTGTTTTGTTTGGTTTGACTATTTTCATTTGTTACAAAGGAGGACTTTTTTAGGTAGGAACATTATGTTGTGAAGAGAGACTATTTGGTAAAGTGATGTGAATAAAAGAGAAACAAAAGAGCTCCAATAAGCATTTTTTAAAGTTCACAGATCATAGCTGAAAGAAGTTCAGAAAGAGACAGATTGGTAGGACAGTTTTGTAAGTTTTGAATGTAAGGAAACAAGCTATGGAAGCATACAAACATTTTTCTCTGTTCTTTGTATTTGGGAATGATCATGTGTGACATGAAAATTTTCTTAGGACACTCAAGCCTACCAATGTTTAGGTCTATAATCTGAGCTTCAACAATGGGTAGCTAATCTATTTGTCACCTTACAATGTTTTTTAATAGATATGAGAAAAAACTTTTGCAACCAGAGCAAAACCACCTGTGAAAACGAGCTGCCCTTTAATGTAACCAAGAGGATATGCTGCTGCTCATATAATTTTGGCAAAGCTTGGAATAAATCTTGTGAACTGTGTGCAACTTCGGGTGCAGGTGAGGATTCATTTTTATATATCAAAGGTTAATCTAGAAACAATTGCGCACTAAACCAAACGCAATTTAAAACCAGAGCCAGTGTGATACAATGAATTCAAGAGATGCAATCCAATACTGATTCAGACATTGACTAGTCATATGAAATTGGGAAAGTAACCCATAAAAATGAGATTTCTTCATTTGTGTAATGAAAATAGTTTTCTACTACCTACCTTACAGATTAATTGTGAGTAAAGTGTTTTTGTAGACCTTAAAGTGATACACAAATGTGAATTATTATTATTTAAATTCTTGTATACATAAAAAGAGAGCATTCTGGTGGCTAAAGGACATATAGTTTGGGATTTCAAATTAAAATGAATGGGCTATTTTGTTAAATGACTGGAAAGCTAACAGCAAATTTAGATAATCCTGGTGCATATGTCTAATAAAATTCTTCAGTTGAAACACTTTTTTGCTTTAATAAGAGCATTGGTAGTCAGAATCTAGTTTTAAAAATCAGTAAATTTGCTTTATTTTGATTTTAAAGTTGAATATAAAACCATATGTGGAAATATTCCTGGATTTAAAACATTAGAGTGTTTTAAAATAGCAAACTATTATAAGAAATCATGATTCCTACTATTCCTGATTCTGCACTAAATTTCAACTACTGAGGATTCTGAATCCAACTGAATTCTACTGACTTCTACAAACAAAAATGATTGTCATCTCTTTTTTTAATTCAATTTTCGGTTTTTCTTCTCAATTGCATGCAAACATTTTCAACATATATATTTCTAGTTTACCCATATTGTGAAAAATTACCAGAACAAAAGGGAAAAATGATTAGAAAGAAAAAAAAGTTTGTCATCTCTTGAAAGGAACTACACATTTGCTTAATTCTGAACAATTAAAACAAAACTTTTAAAAATAATTTATATTGTGATTTCCTTACCATGTTATACTCAGAAATCAAAATTTTATAAATATTGGACAACTCTCAGATTTATTAATTTTCTGTGTATCAGCATTTAATGTCTCACATTCAGAAAAATACACATTTCAAATTCATATACCTGTCAAAGAAAAATGTCGACATTTGAACATTTCTCAATTTATAGTGTTGAATTCCTAAAACAACTCTAAAAAGGAAAAACTGCATTGGGATTGTTAAATACCAGTACAACTCAAGTTGCTTTCTCTCACCCCTTCCACTCACACCAGATACAATTGCCTGGAAAATAAGTGGTCTTTGAGTAGATATAATAAAATAACATGGGGAAATGTTAAAAGATTTTTTTTGTTTTTTAATTTTTATTTTTCAGTAGCCTTTTCTTTGTCCAATTTAACTTCTAGAAGACTTTAGATTTATTTCTTTCGATGTATTTTGTTAAATTGCAGCTTGTTCTTCAAAGAGAATAATATTGATAATTTTTCATAGATGACAAAAGTTAAGATTTTTTTTTAATGTAACTAAATGACAGGGTATTGTTAGAAATGAGAGTTCACTGGGTATGCAATTAAATGTTAATTTATTAAATAGAACTTACCATTTCACCTTAATAGCTTAGAGGAAAGAATCTAGACCATGATTTAGTTGTTTTATATGCCACAAAAATATTTGAACTTAACTGACAGTGTCACCATTTCAAATCATATACACACACAATCATATAAATTGTTACAAAGAAAGAGAAGGAAGGAAAAGAAAAGCCTCAGTAAATTTGATTACATCTGTTCAATTTCAGACATTTATGAATGCAAGGAGATTCCAGGTATTTGTGCAAATGGTGTTTGTATTAACCAGATTGACAATTTTCATTGTGAATGTCCTACAGGATTCAGTTATAATGATCTGCTCTTGGTCTGTGAAGGTAATTCAAAATATAGATTTGTTGTCATCAAATCTAGTTTTATAATAAATTCTTTGAAAGAGATATTAAGTCATATGATGTGTATTTGGAGCCTTCTGTTTTAAAATTTTTATTTCATTTTCAATTTCAAAGTCTTAACCTTCCTTACCTTCTTTAGTTGGGAAGAAATATGATAATATATGTATATATATATATGTATATATATATATGTATGCATATATACATATAACTTACTAATAGAAAACATTGTCTCATTAACTATGTTCTGAAAAAAGAAAAATGAATAAAGGAAACAAATATATTTTAATTTGCATTCTAAGTTTAACAGTTCTTTTATAGGAATTTGGATAACATTTTTCAACATGAGTACTGTGCACATTGTTTTCCTGGCTGTGTTCACTTCACTTTGCCTCAGCTCATATAAGTCTTCTGAGATATTTAAGAAACTCTTTTCTACATCATTTCTTACAGCATTAATAGTAATCCACAATTTGTTCAGTTATTCCTCGATGGATATCCATCCCTTTAGTTTATTATTCTTTTCCCCCCAAGTGTTACCATTTATTTTTGGTACCTATGAAACCTTTTCGTATCAGTATTGCTGAGTCAAAATTCAATTTTATAGCTTTTTAGGACATAATTCCAAATTGTTTTCTAGAATGTTTGGACTAATTAACAATTCCCCCAACAGTGCAAAAAATATTGTCCCATTGTTCCCTATCCCCTTCAATATTTGCCATTTTCCCTTTTCAGTTATCTCAGCCAGTCTGATGTGTGTGACACCGTGGTACCTCAAAGATGTTTTTATATGAGTTTCTTTTATTAGTGAGGGCAGACAACTAGATGGCACAGGTAGGTAGAATGCTGGCCCTGAAGTCGGGAGAACCTGAGTTAAAATTTGTCTCAAACTTAATTAGCTGTAGGATCCAGTAAGTCAACTAATCCTCTTTGCTTTAGTTTCCTTATATGTAAAATTAGGTGGAGAAGGAAATGGAAAGCCTTCCTTATCTTTGCCAAGGAAACACTAAATGGGGTCATGGAGAGTCAGATGTAATTGAAATGATGGAACAACAACAAAAATTATTAGTGATTTAGAGTGTTCTTTCATGTGAATATTAATAGCCTTGATTTTTTTTTTTGATTTCTTCCCCCTGAAAACTGGTCGTAAAATTTGATCATTTATCAATTGAAGGATAAATATATTTTTTTTTCAAATTTTGGCTCAGTTCCATATATATTTGTCTGTGCAAAATTCTTTTTAAATTTTAATGTCTTCAAAATTATCCATTTTTTCCTCCTGTGAACCTCTTTCTCTCTTGTTTGATCAAGAATTCTTCCTCTGCTCTATTTTACAAATAATTTTTTCCATTCTTCCCTAATTTGTTTATATCACCCCCTTTCTCTAGATCATATACCCATTTTGTGCTTCTCTTAAAACATAATATGAGATGTTGGTCTATACCTAGTTTCTACCAAACTGTTTTCCAGTTTTCCCAGCAATTTTTCTCAAATAGTTACCTCTAACATTAGTAAATACTAATGTGCATTGTGTACCTAATGCAATCCACTGAGCACCACTTTTATTGCTGGCTTAAAATGAGGTACTAAATGGCTACCTTCTTTCACATTTTTTATGAGTCTTGATATTAGTGACTATTTGTTCTACCAAAAGATTATTGTGATGTTTTCTGACTATAAAATAATTCTTTGGTAATCTAATTGATATGAAACCAAATAGTTTAGTTAATTTCGGTAGAATTGTCAGTTTTGCTGTATTGACTTAGTTTTTCCATTGAGCAATTAATTTTTCTCCAGTTTTTTAGATCTGTATTTATATAAAAATCTTTTGGTAATTGTGTGTATATATAGTTTCTGGGTATTTTATACTGTCTGCAGTTTTTGTAAATGTAATTTTTCTATCTCTTGCTGCTGGATTTTTTTTGGTAAAATATGGTTATGCTAATGATTTGAAGTGAGTTTTTAAATATCTTGCAATTTTCCTAAAAATTTTAGGTGCTTCCATTTCTTTTAGTTAACTAAAATTCTCTAAAGATATTGGCATATTGGCAAACAGTGAAAGTTTTGTTTCCTCACTGTCTATTTTTATTCCTTCAATTTTTTTCTTGTTATGGCTAGCAGTTATGATATAATTTGAAAAAAAATGATAGTGATAATGTGTACATACTTATTTCACATCTGATCATATTGGGAAAACTTCTAGATTATCCCTATTACAGATGATGTTTGCTCTTGATTTTATTATTATTATTTTAAGAAAAATTTCATTCTAATTTTCTAATGTCTTCAATAGGAATGGGTGTTGTATTTTTGTGTCTTTTGATAAAGAACTTTTTTGTTTATGTTATTGATATGGTAGTTTTCTTAATATTAAATCAGTTCTGCACTCTGGTCAAATTCAGCTTGATCATAGCATATGATCCTTGAATTATATTGCTGTATCATACTTCATAGTATTTTATTGATAATGTTTGCATCAATAATCATTAGGAAAATAATAAGTGTTCCCAATAAGTGGGTTTTTTTTAAATTTTCATTGGTGATGCATGAATTTTTCATTATTATAAGTGGTGTTTTTTTCTTAACTCAAAAGATGATTTATTGAGTTTATTTTCTTTAATAAAACCAGATACTGTGCATAATGATCTTTACTATGATTTTCTGAATATCTATATGGTTTTTTGATTGAATATTTAAAATTCTTTTCTATAGTTATTTTTTGCAGCTTATCTGTTTTGCTTTTATTGATGTAGCATTTTAAACTTTTCCCAAGTGCTGTTTTAGCTGTAGCTCACAAAGTTTGTATGTTGTCACATTGCTTTTATTATTTTTAGATTATTTAGATTCGAATTTATTTTAAATCTGTGCTTCCAAGGCCCTTAACTGAATGTCTTTGCTTTTATTGCATTGAGATCTAAAAAGGGTTCATTTAATATGACTCATTTTCTGCATTTGCTTATGTGTTTCTTTTGCCCTAATGGTCAATTTTTGTGAAGTGTGAGACTTGACTAAGAAATATGCATACTCCTTTTCATTTCCATTTAATATTTTCCAGATGTCTATCCTATCTTAACTTTTCTAAAATTCCATTCAACTTCTTAATTTTTTTTTAGGGTTATATATTTCTAGATCTGACTATATCTGAAAGGTTTTCTTCAAGAATCTGGATGCTATGCCATTTGGTGCATATGTTACTGTATATAAATATCTACCTATGATATCTTTTATACTGTGCTCCCATCCAGCCCTTGCCACTGTACCTCTGTGTCCACAGACCAATTTGTCTTCCTAAGCTGCTCTGGTCTCTAAAAATTTATCTTTGTGACTTTCTCTTGGTTCTATCAATTTGAATTCTGTTTGCTGTTTTTTTTTTTTTTTTGTTGTTGTTGTTGTTGTTGTTGTTCCTTAGTTTTTGCTTTTGGTTTTTTGCAAGGCAATAGGATTAAGTGACTTGCCCAAGTTCACAGGGCTAGGTAATTACTCAAATTTGAACTCAGATCCTCCTGGCTCCAGGGTCAGTGCTTTATCCACTGTTCCACCTAGCTGCCCGGCACCCTGTGTCATGGTTTTTAAAATTATATTTTAGAAGGTTGTATTGGAAGAGCTCAGACAGAATACTCTATGATACTGACTTTTCCCTGATAAATTCTCAGTTTCAAACCTCTTCTATTACATACTCTTTGCTGCAACAATTAGAAAATAAGTATTTTACTCATGCTTACATGTTCTAATGAATGAACATTAGAGGCAGAAATCAGACCTAGGTATTTTTGATTAAAAAACTAGCAGTGCTATAGTTGGTTGGATTGACTTAGGTCAGATCATTTAAGTTCAAAACCATAATATGAGAAAACAAAAGTTATTCAAGGGAGATTACTTGGTCACATCAGGGAAAAGATATTCATTAAACTTGTCTATCAAGGTCACTAAATAGATACAGCTGAATAAATTTACCCTCCCTCTGTGTAGCCCATCTTGGTCCAATATATACTCCTCCAAAAGATACTGGAATTTCTGATTTTTTTTTGGAAATTATTTTAACAGCTTGATTTTTTGGTACCAAGCCAATAAAATTTAAAAAAATTCAATAGTTTTTAGTGAGAGAATCTTTATGCTGATGGCATTAAATATTGGAATTTGTAGAATCTTGAATGATCTCCAACCACTCCATCTTAAATATTTTCACATGAAAAGCATGTTTATTAAGAATGCATATTGCTGAGACTGTGATGTTCAAGTGGACACCCCATGACTTGATCCATTGGTACAAATATATTAGAAATATGTTGACAGGACAGTAAGTTAGGATGAGAATTGAAAAGGAAATGGAGTTTATATTGATCATATATCCTTTTTTTTTAATTTTAGATTTTTTGCAAGGCAATGGGGTTAAGTGGCTTGCTCAAGGCCACACAGCTAGGTAATTATTAAGTGGATTTGAACTCAGGTACTCCTGACTCCAAGGCCAGTGCTTTATCCACTGCACCAACTAGCTGCCCTGATCATATATTCTTAAAACACAGTTCTTTCTTTTTCCTACTTATGAATGCTGTGAATCATATCTATATATAAAATATATATCTATATGTAAAATCTACTCAGATCCATATGGCAGACCCTGTTGATAAAATTGCACTTATAAAGGTAGCTATGAAATAACTCATGATTATAATGCCAGGTAAAGAGCAATTTCTCGACAATGGACTGTCGATTGAGTTCCCTGTCCTGTACTATAAAAGATCCTCTCTTCCATTGTACTTTCATGCTTCAAGTAAAGGACCCCAGGAAACCTGTGTCAGCTACAGGGGTTTATGAGAAATAATAATAAATAAATCTGGCAAATTTATTCTTTAGCACAAAAATGAATAAATAGACGCAATAAAGTGGGAATAAGGCTAAGGAGAATTGGGGCCCTTCCTTTCATCTAGGCTGACTTGTTTCTCCCAGGGTTCTAGTGCTGCCATGGTACATCTCTTTATCTCTCTGTTTTCCCCTTGATTATCTTTTTCTTTAGTGTTTTGGAGGTGTTTTCATAGTTTCTAAGTATGCCTTGGCAGGTAGACTCCCCAAGTATTTTATACTATCTGAAGTTATTTTAAATGGAATTTCTCTTTCTCTTTCTAGCTGTTTCTGCTGTATCTTGTTAGTAATATATAGAAATGTTGAGGATTTTTGTGGGTTTATTTTATATCCTGTGACTTTGCTAAAGTTGCTAATTGTTTCTAGTAGAATTTTAGATGATTTTATTAGTATTCTCTAGGTATAATATCATGTCATCTGCAAAGTGAGATTTGTTTCCCAATTCTCTCTACTTTTTCTTCTCTTATTGATGAAGCTAACATTTATAACACGATATTGAATAGTAGTGGTGATAATGGGCATCCTTGTTTCATTCCTTATCTTATTGGGAATGCTTCTAATTTATCTCCATTGAATATAGTACTTTTGATGGTTTCAGATAGATACTGCTTATCATTGTAAGGAACAATCCTCCATTTATACCCATGTTTTCTAGTGTTTTTAGTAGGAATGGGTGCTATATTTTGTCAATGGCTTTTTCATTATCTATTGACATAATCATATAATTTGTTAGGTTTGTTAATTGATATAGTCAATTATACTAACAGTTTTCTAATCCTGAACAAACACTGCATTCCTGGGATAAATTCTGCTTGGTCATAGCATATTATCCCAGTGATAACTTGCTGTAATCGCTTTGCTAAGATTTTATTTAAGATTTCTGCATCCACATTCTTTAGAGAATTTGGTCTATCATTTTCTTTATTTCTTTCTTTCTCTGTTTTGACTCTTCCTGGTTTAGGTATCAGAATCATAATGCTGAAATAGAAGGAGTTAGGCAGAGTTCCGTCTTCACCTATTTTTCCAAAGAGTTTATATAGAAGTGGAAACAATTATTCCTTAAAAGTTTGATAGAATTCACTTGTGAATCCATCTGTCCCTGGAGATTTTTTTCTTAGGAAGCTCAATGTTAGCTTATTGAATTTCATTTTTTGAGAAACATATGTATTTAATTTCCTCCTCATTTAACCTGAGCAACTTAAATTTTTGTAAATATTCATCCATTTCACTTAGATGATCAAAAATTATTGACATACAGTTGGGCAAATAATTTAATAATTTAATTTCCTCTTCATTGATGGGGAGTGCAGATTTTTCATTTATGATACTAGTAATTTGGTTTTATTTTTTTTTTCTTCTTTAAACCCTTTATTAGACACTTAAATAAGGCAGAACTCTGTTCAATGGCTGCTCAGCCAGGAAAAAAGACTCCTAAGGAGGCTCAGATGATGACCTTCACAGGGCAGATGCAGAAGTAAAGACTGAGTCAAGGTCCCCAAAGAACAGAAGTCTTTGAAATAGGAGCTCTTGGTTTTTTACATACATATCATTAAAATAGGGTCCCATATGAGAGAATCCCTACTATACATGTTAAATGCACATTTTTGTTTGCTTGTTTCACATTCTGGCTCTCAGGTTGCTGATAGCTAGGACCTCCCCTGCCTAATTTCAGGTTAACTCTGTTTTGTAGTTAAGACTGTTGATCTTGGAAGTTTGAGAAAGGGGAGTTCTAGAAGGCAGAAAAGGAGTGTATCACAGACTGTTTTGGATTTCTCCGCCTCCCAATGGTTTAAATATTTGAGACATGGCCTGGGGGATGAATCATGAGTTTATATGGTATTTCTATCAGGCTTCATAGAACAGAACTGTGACCCTTTTTGGAGATACTCCAGCCCCTAAGCTGTTACAGAGCAGGCCACAAGGATAAACTGATTATCTTCTTCTTCCTTCCCCTTCAGCAGAAACACTCCATGCTGGCTCAGACACGTTCCATCTCACTCAGAAAGTTATAGAACTGAGGCAGGGTTAACTCTATATAAACAGTTTCAGTTTGGTTTCCTTTTTTAACCACCAACTTCAATTGTAAAAAAAAATACTCCCCACTTTCTGCAGTTCAATGCTCCCTGAAGTCACTCCAAATTTCCATTCCATATCTATAAGCTGGTTGATCATCAATGTCTGCTCTATTGCCCATCTTGCAAGTGTGGGAGATTTCTGTTTCCACTTCTCAGAAAAATAAGTGGCTTTCTCTTCACTGAACCCCAGAGTAATGAAATCTGCTCTGAACTGCTCAGCAGTCATATTCTTCTTCAAGGCACCATTAGGCACTAGGAGAAGGCTTTTCACAATATTCTTTAAAGGCCGGAGGCTGATCTGATTGGTGGCAGCAAAATCAGACAGTTTAGCCAGGAATGTTTCAACCTCCTTGGGTTGAACCAAAAAGTAGAAAATCCCTTCAGTCAGTGTTGCACACTGCTCCGTGCTGAGCTGGTTCAGATGCAGCATGTCGCTCCCTACGGATTTGGAGACGGGGTCCCGCGTGAAGTTGAAGGTGCCCCATGGCCACACGCGCGTGCTGCCCCCTGCAGGCTGCAGCTTCGCCCAGATGGCTGCCGCAGCCACCGGCCTCGGTTTCGCCACCACCTGGTTTTATTTTTTTAATCAAATATTTGTCAATTTTATTTTTTTCATAAAGCCAACTTTTGGTTTTATTGATTATTAGTTCAATAGTTTTCTTGTTTTCAATTTTATTAATTTCTCCTTTAATGTTTAGAATTTCTAATTTGGTATTAGGGGTTTTTAATTTGTTCTTTCTCTAATTTTTTTAGTTGCATGCTTAATTCATTGATTTCTTCCTTGCCTAATTTATTCATGTAAGTGTTTTAAGATATAATATATCCCCTGACAACTGCCTTGGCTGTATCCCATGAATTTTGGCATGTTGGCTCATCATTATCATTATCTAGGATAAAATCCTTAATTCTGTCTATAATTTGTTGTTTAATCCACTCATTCTTTAAAATGAAATTTAGTTTTCAATTAGTTTTAGGTCTGTCTCTCCATGGACCATTATTGTACATGATTTTTATTGCATTATGATCATTATGAAGTATTCACTATTTCTGCCTTTCTGCATTTGATTATAGGGGTTTTTAATATGCTAGTACATGGCCAATTTTGAAGTGCCATGTACAGCAGGGGAAAAAAGTGTATTTCTTTCTATTCACATTCAATTTCCTACAAAGTTCTATCATGTCTAGGCTTTCTAACATTCTATTTACCTCCTTCTTTGTTTTATGGTTAGATTTTCTAAATCTGAGAGAGGGAGTTTGAGATCTCCTACCAGTAGATTTTTGCAAGGAATCAAGACACAATCAAACAATATCAAAAGAATAAAAAACTAGAAGAAAACCTGAAATATATTATTGAAAAAACAGATCAAGAAGAGACAATTTAAAAATTATTGGGCTACCTAAAATCATGATCAGGAAAATAGCCTTGACTTCATTTTTAAAGAATTTCTACAGGAAAATTATCCTGATATTCTAGAAACATGGGGTAAAATAGAAATTGAGAGAATCCACTGATCTTCTACTGAAAGAGATAAAAAAATCTTCCAGGAATATTGTAGCCATGTTCAAGAACTCCCAAGTCAAAGAGAAAAAGCAGCCAGAAGAAAACAATTCAAATATTGTGGTGCTGCAGTCAGGATTACCCAGGACTTAGCAGCGTCCACATTAAGGGCTGATAGGGCTTGGAATATAATATTCCAGAAGACAAAAGAGGTTAGAATGCAACAGAGAATCAACAACCTAGCAAAACTCCAGTGGCAAAGATGGACTTTCAATGAAATGGGAATTTCAAATATTCTTGTTTAAAATACCTGTTCACGGTGTGTACATTAGTCACCATAAGAGTTTTTACAATAGTTTCTCCTGTTTAGGTGAAATAATAACTGTGAGATATGTGAATGTAATATTTTTATTTTTTTAGCATGCATCCTTATGCACATGGTCATTTTTAAATTAGAAAATTTTCTTCCACCCTCCCTTTCCACCCCCCTTTCCACTCAGAAGCAAACAGTTAGGTTATCATTGAACATATATACTTTTGATAAACATGTCATAGCTTAGTCATTTTCAGTATGAGGAATTAAGATTAAGGGAAAGAAATACATGAGATAATTTTTATAAAATGTTCATCAGATTCTGAAGGGGTTTTTTTTTTGTTTTCCTTCTTCTGGATTGGGATAACATTGTTAATAGCTGATCGAACACAGTTGTCCTAGTTCTCTGAACTGCTGAGAGGAACTACTTCCATCAAGCTTGATATCTCACAATGTTGTTGTTAATGTGTACATTGTTCTCTTGGTATATTATTTTTCTCTAAGAAATTATGAGGACTTCCAGGGTAGAACCAAGATGGTAGTGTGAAGCTGGCATGCTCTCTGAGCTTTTACCTACACAACAGCTAAATGAAGCTTTCACATAAGCAGTAAAGCTATCAATCCCACCAAAAAATAAATAAAATGGAAAGAAGTTTCCAACTGGGACATCATGGAGGATTTTCAATGACGGTGTGTCTTTGGGGGAAGAGAAGTAAAGCTCAGCAAAGCTGGAGAGCAGGAAAGACTGCAGGAGGCTTTTAACCACAATGCAGTTCTCAAAGCTAAACAATAGCACAGGTCCCAATGGTTAGATAGCAAGTCAGCAGGGAGGGTCTGAACCATGGGAACACTGGGGCACATATCCAACCTGGTTTGGTAACATCACTTTTTAGGTAGAACCTGGACATAGAAGAGAAAACAAATTTTTGCATAGGCAATGCCTGGATTGCATAAAGCAACATCTTGATCATTGAGAAGCCAGGGATCATATCCCATCTCCAGCATACAAAGTTTAGGGATTATTCTCCCTATGTAGCCCAGGAGCAGAGCTCAAACAATCAATCAAAATGAGCAAGAAGAAAGGAAGAAGAAAAAATGAAAAAAAGTAATGAGAGCCATGCAGGAAAATTATGAAAAATTGACCAAAGAAATCAACTCTTTTAAAAATAAAAATAACAAGAAAAGGAATATAGCTTATCTAAAACTCAAACTGATCAACTGGTAAGGGAATGCAGCTCAGCAAAAAAATAAAATTAAGCAAATGGAAAAGGAAACAAATCAAATGAAAATAATGAACTAAAAATTACAATTGGACAAATTGAAAGCAATGAATTTATGAGATACCAAGATTTCATCAAACTAAGTCAAACACAGAAAACAATAGATCCAAAAGAGAGAATATGAATTACTAGTCTTCTAGAAAGCCTAGATTTAAGAAAAAATATCTTGAAGGAACATACTGGGGAAACCTCTCCAAATCTGCCAGATCAAGAAGACAAAATGGTTACAGAAAAAATATGCAGAAATTTTCCAGAAGATATCCCTGAATAAAAAACTCCAAAGACTATCATAGCCAAATTCCAGAATTCTCAGATAAAGTAAAAAATACAGTAAAGAGCCAAAAAAAGCAATTTAAATACAAAAGCTCAATTAGCTTTAACTTTAAAGAATTGGAGGACATGGAATATATTTTGGGGAAAAGGACCATGAATTACAACCAAGAATTTGCAGCATATTCTGTCAGGAAAAGATGGATATTCAGTGAAATAGAGGACTTCCAAAATTTCATGATAAAAAGACCAGAAATGAAGAGAGAATTCAGTCTTCAAATATTAGACTCAAGAGATGATAAAAAGGTAAAAAGTATAGTGGGGGGAAAATCAATGTTAGTCAAGAACATTAAATAGTATACAACCCTAAAAAGGAAGATAATATTTGTAACTCTTAAGAATTTTATTTTTCTTAGGAGAGTTAAAAGGTTGAACAGTGAAGAGATTGTGCTTAGAGGATAAGGTTGAACTTTATTGAAGAAGGAAAAGGGGGTGGTTGGTTCTTGTCCTTCATTATTGAAGAAAACCAAGATATCACTGTGTTTGAAAAAAATTACAATGCATCTGACTGTGGCTGATCAGACCAATACATGCTCAAAATACTCAATCTCAGATTGGGCACAAATCATACAGAAGAACACCTGGAGTGTTTACTCCAAACTTATATTTCATGTTTCCTTTGAGTTATTGCTGCCTTGTTGAAAGAGCTCATCAGATGAGGACAATCTATGCTGGGTTGTTTTACAATCAATTCTTAAGAGAAATCCCCAGAGTGCTCCAGTATTACTAGTACTTAAAGACTCTATACAAAATTGAATCAGAAGTAACTTTACATTACTAGTTACTTTTCTAGTACCAAGGGGGCAGGGGATAGGAGGAAACATAAGAGTTTAGGAAGTGATCTTATCTTAGTCCATACTTTAGTTAAGGAGGGTTTTAGTACCATGGTTGGGGTGCTAAAGGAACAGAGGGAGAATTTAAAAGAAAAGTTAAAGGGGGAAATGTAGCAAAACATTGGTGAGGAATAGGAAGAAAGAAAAGTCTAAATGCAGAAAGATTACCATCTAGGGAAAGAATCAGTAATCTTAATAGTAAACATGAATGGAATGAACTCTCCCATAAAACAGAAGCAGATAGCAGAATGAATTAAAAAACATTATCTTACAATGTGTTTACAAAAACAATTCACAGTTGAAGCAGAGAGGTAAAGGGTAAAGCTAGAAGTGGAATTAAAAAAATATCAGGGTAGTGATCCTGATCTCAGACAAGGCAAAAGCAAAAAGATCTCATTAGAAGGTACCATAGGCAATGAAGTTAAATCATCATTAAACATACGTGCGCCTAATGGTATAGTGTCCAAATTTTTAAAGAAGTTGAATGAAGACAAAGACAGAACAGCCATAAAAATGGGAAATCTCAACCTCCCTCTCTCAAAACTAAATAAATCTAATTTCAAATTAAACAGGAAGTTGGTGAGTAAAATCTTAAATCTTTGAAAATTGGAGAGAGGAATATTCTGAGAGACCTGTTGAGGACAATGGTATTCACTTCCAAACAAAGAAAAATAAAAGAAATAAAACTACAGAAGCTGAATGAATATTTATGTTTATTTTTTAAAAATTTCTCATCCCATTTCATGGGTTTTTCATAAAATGTTCACCAAACTGCTCCACTAAGGGGAGGATGATGGGAAGGGAAGGTGGAAGGAAATTATATAAACTTATAAATATGCATATACAAGTGGGTGAATATTGAAAAACTCAAATAAAATGTAATTGGAAAAATAAATCAATAGAAAAAAAAGAAATGAGCATTATAGATTCAATGAAGTAACAAAAGACTTTATGAACTATTGCAAAATGAATTATGTAAAGTTAGGGGAAAAAAAGCCACAATGATTATAATGTAAATTTAAGAAACCTCAACAAAGCAAGGCTGAACTCTTTTGAGTTCAGAGTAACACTGCCTTTTATTTGAAAATACTTTTAGAAACATGCTTGTCTAAAATCTCATTTGACTGGGAATCCTTTGGAAATGAGGGTCTTCTCAAAAATTTGATGTTAATTTGATTAATTTTTGTTTTAATTTTTTGTTTTAATTCCTAAAATTAATATTTTTTAAAAAAATTTCCATCAATAACTACAAGATCTTGTAGTTAATTCTTTGACTAACAACTACATTGTGGCATAACTGAACTCTCATCTTCTGACTCTCAGTACAGTAATCTATTGACTGCAATAGGAATCAAACTATACAACTCACCATATAATATTGTTACTTAACCTAACCTTCCAACTATAGCTTTTTTTTGAAATGCACGTTCCTAGTTTGTGAATCATAGGTTCTCTAGTTACCCATTATTGTACATTAATTGTTAAGATTAGCATAGTTATTCAGAATTTCCTCAAGTTCTTATGGAAAGAGAGGGAATTTTTAAATGCTAATCTTTAGGATTTTTGTATAATGGAATCTTCTTCTCTATCTCTGATTTCTAGTCTTCTAAAAAGGCTAAGTTTCTATTTGCCATACTACTAGTTTATTATTTAATATTATTATATTTTGTTTAAAGTGTTTAAGTATTGAATAATACAATTATCTGAATCTTTGAAATTTTAGATTTTAAATTTTGTGTGTGTGTGTGTGTGTGCGTGTGTGTGAAATTGGACTGAATGTGTAGGCCCAATTTGTTACTTTAAAATAAATCATTTTAAAATTAATAATTTTCAAATAAGAATCTTAAAATATTAACAAGCATGACAAAATGTTCCATGTAAATCATTTAAAGCCAAACATTTTAAGTCAATCTTTTCATTAAAAACAATGAGATTTTCACTAACAAAAGACAGGTCAGAGATGGAGGGACTTTGGAAAGAGACAAACTAATGTTTGTTAGTGGAGCTGTGAAATGTTTCAGTCATCTTGGAAAGCAATTTAGAATTACATTTTATTTGCTTTGTCCATAGTTTTGGACTCGGAGATGCTACTATATAGGCATATACTTCAAGGTGTTCATTGATAAAGGTTTCATCTGTATCAAAATGCCTTTTATGGTAGCAAAGTACTAGATAATGAAATCCTCATTGATTAGGGAGTTAAAATAGTGAATGTAATGAAATTTTTCTAAAGGAAATAATGAACATGCTAGACTCTGATGTATTTAAAGACATGAACTGTTGCAAAGTGACATAAGCACAGCCAGAACAATATCCAAAATGATTACAATGCAAATAAAAATAAACACAGTGGAATAGAAAGAACATTGAGTTGTAAAATTTGAATAAACTAAGCTTACCTCAGAAAAAGAGGGGGGCAGCTAGGTGGCACAGTGGATGGAGCACTGGCCCTAGAGTCAGGAGTACCTGAGCTTAAATCTGGCCTCAGACACTTAATAATTACCTAGCTGTGTGGCCTTGGGCAAGCCACTTAACTCCATTTGCCTTGCAAAAACAAAAAAAGAAACATGAGAACACCACTCAACTATTTCTTATAGTGATGATGAAATATTTCATATTTTTTTTTTGCTCACTGGTTTTTCCTATACTTTATGTTCATTTCTAAAATTTCTTTGTTAGAAAGGGTCATGAGGTAGGAACACAAGGGAAATATAAGTGATAAAAATGTTGTTAAAATCTATTTTCTATTACAAGCTTTTAACAACCATATGAAAGATTTTTCCAAACCACTAATTAAAAGAGATAGTTCAATTCAAAAAAATTCTAAGGTTTCACCTCATATGCAGTAAAAGATAGAAATAGTCAATGTTAACACAAAATATATGCCAATATATTCATAATAGTATTTTTTGTGGTAGTAGATAGCTTAAAAGAAGTAGCATAGACTTGGAGCCAAATAAATTGTGGAACATAATATAGTATTTTACATTTTGTTTTAGATTGCAATGAATATTTGGAAATTCCCAGTGTCTCTAGTCATGGCTTATGTATGGATTTACAAGGAAGTTATCAATGTGTCTGTCACAGTGACTTTAAAGCATCACAGGATCAATTCATGTGCCTGAGTGAGAAATAATTTTAGAATTCTTACAAATTTTCAAAAATAATTAAACTGGAGAAAATTTTGTCTTTCATTATGTATGAATGCTTGTAATATGCCTCATAGGTGAGGTAATTTCTTTTTAAAAATTTTTACTTAAAGCAATGGAGTTTTTTTTAAGTGACTTGCCCAAGGTCACACAGCTAGGCAATTAAATGTCTGAGGTCTAATGGAAATTCGTGTCTTCCTGACTCCAGGGCCAGTGCTCTATCCACTGTACTATCTAACTGCCTTGAGATAAATTTCCTGAAAGCTGAAAATATTTTATTAAGCTGTTCTCAGGAATCTTAGGCATAGGTTTCTGGGCATTTTTAATAATATTAAGAGCAGTATAATTTCAACTGAAATTATAGAAAATAGGATTCACATTTATATAATGTTAGGGATTTCAAAGCCCTTTTATTAGAATATTGTAGTGGACAGTATGAGCATTATTATCCCCATTATCAGATACAGTCAAACCCAGATTTCTATTATACCACTATGTCAAGAACATCAAGAAATTCATTTGTTCATTTTCTTTTTCTGACCAACTCTTTGCCATGTCACTACTGTCTCACTCCAACTAACCCTCTTTCTAGTTCTAGCTTCATTCCTAAAAGGATATGTAATCATTTCCTGGTGACACTAATTCTCATTCCCTCTCACTTCTCTCACACTCTTCCTGACCACTAGTACATATGTATTGATTCCTCCATTACTGTAGGTTCTCAAGGTCAGGATTTGTCTTTCTTAATTGCATTGTTATCTCCATTCCTTAGCTTAGTGCCTTGTTATAGCAAGCACTTAACAGCTTTTTCGGGCAATTATTGAGATCCTATTAGTGGCATAAGTTCATACTAATAGACCTATAATGGGGGAATTAGGGTGGGGCTATAAAGGATTATATCTTTTTTTTCCCCTCAAGTAACTTAAATATATCCTGAGGAAGTAATACATTTTTTTCTAATTTTTTCCAGTATTATCTAGTGAAAGTATCATTACTTATGACAGAAAAAAACTCTTAAAAATGCATAAATGTGATTCATTCATTCATTCATTCATTCATTTGTTTTTCATTCATTCATTTATTTATGTTTATTTTAGTTTTTACAAGGCAATGGGGTTAAGTGCCTTGCCCAAGGCCACACAGCCAGGTAATTATTAAGTGTCTGAGGCCAGATTTGAACTCAGGTACTCCTGACAACTGGGGCTGGTACTCTGCAGCACCCACCTGCCCATAAATGTGATTTATAAAAATTTTTTTCACCTTTAATGTACTACCTCATGACAAGGACCTAGGTGAGATCAAACATTCATTCAATATACTGTCATTGAATTAAATGCTAGCAAATTGAAAAAGAGGCAACTAACGATCTCATGAAGAAGGCACCTTGCAAAGAAATATATACAAAGCAAAAGATATAGGGTAAATAGGAAATAATTGATGGAAGTAAGGCACTAGAATTAAGAAGAATTGGAGATTTCCAGTAAAAGATAAGATTTTAGTATGTAACATAGAGAGTTCAATAGTCAGAGCAGGAAGGAGGAGAATATTCCAGGCATGAAGGACAAGAAAAAATGCCCAGAGCTAAGAGATAGCTACAGAAGGTTGGAGTCAGGTTGTATGGACCTTGGAAAGGTAAGTATTGGGGTTTAATATTCTATCCCTGTTCTTCATCCTTCATTTTCAAAGAGTATCAATGACTTCTGTGCATTGGATTTAAATGAGGCAAAGTTGTACAAGTTGTTGGACTCACTCTTTCTTCTTAAGTCATCAAATTCCCATGACAAGACAAAAGTCAAGATGAGTAATGATGGCTCAGGATGTAGAGAATGATGTTGAAGTCATCTTCAGTGTCTGACATTTTATCCTAAAGGCAATAGGAAACAATTGGTAATATAAGGAAACGGCATGGTCACATTTGTGCTTTAAGGAAAAGCATTCTGGCATCAGTTTAAAGAATAGTTTGGAGTGGGGAGACCAACTAGGCTATTGCAATAATCTAGGCAAAAGATGATGTCAGATCTGGCAACAAATTGCATGTGTGAGGTGAAGAAAAGGTCATAGTTTAAAGTAACCCTGAATTTTTATTAAAAGGCAACTAAAGAAATAAATGCAATGACCAATTTGATCCCAGTGAACAAATGATGAAAAGAGCATTCTCACATTGGAAGAGAGGTGAAGGAATATAGATGCAGAATGTGTGGTTACAAGGGAAGTCTATATCAAGAACATAACTTATATTTTTAAAAAGATAGAGGTAGAAATTTGTAGTGTTTTACATTATGGTTCAGTTTTCCTCCACTCTAGTGAGTCAATTGTTAGAGGTATTTTTATTCCGATTTTACAGGAGAAAAAATTAAAGATCAGAGAAATTGATACTTTTTGGTAACTGTTTTTAAGTATCAAAAGAATAAATGGTTTTGCTTTCATTCATTATAATTTAATGGAAACTAGAACATAAAGTGCTATGGTTTTCACCAAAGATCAGCATTGACTCTATTTAGATTCCTTGACAAGTTTAATGGAAACAACTGTATTGTGATTATTCATTAATAGTATTATTTTTTGAATTTAATCATTCTAATTTATAAAAGTGACCATTTTAATTTGGAGATCAGTGAAATGCCATTAATCTCTATTAAGTAAATTTTATGCTAATTTCACATAGCTTTTTTTACACTTCTTAACTCAAATTCATTAAAAATATTTGTTACCATAGTTTTAGCTATCTTATATTCCAAAAAGAATAATTTTACTAAATTCTATAATTCTAAGTTTTCAATGATTCAATGTTAACTTTTCCTCAATCTCATATGTGAAAAATTTTATACTAAAGCAAATTGATTCATAGATAAAGTTTGTTAATGTTATTACTATGTTTGACATGGAGAAAAGCTTATATAAATATTCTTTGTAGATGTTGATGAATGTGAGCATCATCTATGTGGCAATGGAATATGCAAAAACACAGTTGGATCCTATAACTGCCTGTGTTACCCAGAGGTTGAACTTATTGATGATAGTGATTGTCTGGGTAAGTATTTAAATTTACCTTTTTTTCAATCATTTCATTGTTGTATGCTTAATAAAAATTAAATTAAGGGAAGAAACAACTATAAATCAACACAAATGTTTTTATATTATATGAATAAAATAAGTTTAGAACAATCATAATTAATGAACATTTATAAAATCATACTCTATATCAGACACCGTGCTAACTTCTTCTGGCCATAGAAAAAAGAGGTAATGTGACTTTAAGGAGAAAATAATCTGATGAGGGGAGATAACATGCCAACAAAAACATATGAAAGGCTATGGATAAGCAATCAAAAACAAATTGCACCAACCTCTCCTATCAACTAGGAAAGAAATTAAATGAAAAGGCAATTCAAGATGACTACTTTATCACCAATAAATTCAGTCAAAACATTAGATCCTAAGATTCTAAAATTAGAGATTGAAGGAATCTCAGAGTGAGTCTTTTGCAACCCCCAATTTACAGATGAGGAAAGAGAATCTCATGGAAGTTAAATGCTCAAGATTTCACAGGTAGGGTAAGAGATGCAATTTGAACTCAGTCACATCTTCCATGTATCTTTATTTTTTATCCATTTATTCCTCTGCATACAATTGTGACCCTTTTTATACAACTATAATCAGTGAATGCTCTTTTAATTTGTTACTTAAGGAAATTGGTTTTCAAAGAAAAATAATACATTTAAACTTTAAGAAATTTTGTATATAGCCTAGGAAGAGCTATGCCTCACCCATGTATTAACCAGTGAAAACCTTATGCTTATGTCGGGATTCTCTAAGGCTTTTTGGTATATTTATAAAAATAATTATTTCATGGATCCTTGAAGTGTCCCCAGAAAATGATTTAAGAATTAGTGTTAGAAGTGACAGAGTGCTGCATGAGGAGTTAGGAAGATCTGGATTCAAATTGTGTTTCAGACACTTATTAGTTATTTGATGTTTAGGGTTTCTCGGACTTTGCTTCTTCATTGCAATATCTCTGGTCCTTAGTTTTTTCATCTATGGTGGGGGAGAGAACTTTCCATAATATATATATATCCCTGTATCGATAATCCTTTGATTCATTTTTTAAAGAAATATTTTATTTGAGTTTTACAATTTTTCCCCCATTCTTGCTTCCCTCCCCACCCCCCACAGAAGGCATTCCATTAGTATTTACATTGGTTCCATGTTATACATTAATCTCAGTTGAATGTGATGACAGAGAAATCATATCCTTCAAGAAGAAAAATAAAGTATGAGATAGTAAAATTACATAATAATATAATGTTTTTGTTTTCTAATTTGACAGTAATAGTCTTTAGTCTTTGATCAAAGTCCATAATTCTTTCTCTGGATACAGATGGTATTCTCCATTGAAGATAGTCCACAATTGTCCCTTATTGTTGCACTAATGGAATGAGCAAGTCCATCAAGGTTGATCACCACCCCCATGTTGCTGTTAGGGTGTACAATGTTTTCTGGTTCTGCTCATCTCACTCAGAATCAGTTCATGCAAAACTTCCAGGCTTCCCTGAATTCCCATCCCTCATGGTTTCTAATAGAATAATATTGTTCTATGACATACATATACCACAGTTTGTTAGGTCATTCCCCAATTTGGAGTACATTCACTTAATTTCCAATTTTTTGCCACCACAAACAGGGCTGCTATAAATATTTTTGTACAAATGATGTTTTTACCCTTTTGCATAATCTCTTCAGGGTATAGATCAAATAGTGGTATTTCTGGGTCAAAGGGTATGGAAATTTTTGTTGCCCTTTGGGCATAATCCCAAATTGCTTCCCAGAAAGGTTAGATGAGTTTGCAGCACCACCAAAAATGTATTAGTGTCCCAGATTTCCTGCATCCATTCCAAAATTAATCATTGTCCTTTTTGGTCATATTGGCTAGTCTGAGAGGTATGAGGTGGTATCTCAGATATGCTTTAATTTGCATTTCTCTAATAAGTAATGATTTAGAACAATTTTTTTTATGACTATGATTACTTTGATTTCCTCAGCCGTGTAAATTGCCTTTGCATATCCTTTGACCATTTGTCAGTTGGGGGATGGCTTGTTTTTTTGAAAATTTGACTCAGTTCTCTGTATATTTTGAAAATATGAAATACTAGTTTATAAAAATTGTTTCTCAATTTACTACAGTTCTTTTGATGCTGGTTACGGTGGTTTTGTCTATGCAAAAAATTTTTAACTTAATGTAGTCAAAATTACCTAGTTTATTTTGAATAATGTTCTCTATCTCTTCCTTGGTCATAAATTGTTTCCCTTTCCATAGATCTGGCAGGTAAACTACTCCTTGATCCTCTAGTTTGCTTACAATATTGTTTTTTATGACTAGATCCTGTATCCATTTGGATCTTATCTTGGTATAGGGTGTGAGGTGTTGGTCTAATCTAAATTTCTTCCACACTATTTTCCAATTTTCCCAACAGTTTTTATTGAAGAGAGAGAGTTTTTATCCAAATAGCTGGACTTTTTGGGTTTATCAAACAGCAGATTATTGTAATCATTTCCTGCTAATGCACCTAGTCTAACTGATCCACCACTCTGTTTCTTAGCCAGTACCAAATAGTTTTGAGGACTGATGCTTTATAATATAATTTTAGATCTGGTAAGGCTAAGCTGCCTTCTTTTGCATTGTTTTTATTGAATTCCTGGAAATTCTTGACTTTTTATTTCTCCTTATAAATTTACTTACAACTTTTTCTAACTCATTAAAGTAGTTTTTTGGAATTTTGATTGGTAGGGTGGTAAACAAGTAGTTTAGTTTTGGTCGAATTGTCATTTTTCCCCTTTTAGTTCAACCTATCCATGAACAGTTGATGTTTTCCCAGGTATTTAAATCTAATTTTATTTGTGTGAGAAAAGTTTTGAAATTGTTTTCAAAAAGTTTTTGAGTTTGCCTTGGTCTCACAGGTATTTTATTTTGTCTGACGTTACTTTGAATGGAATTTCTCTTTCTAGTTCTTTCTACTGTATCTTGCTAGTCATATATAGAAATGTTGAGGATTTATGAGGGTTTATTTTATATCTTGCACTTTGCTAAAGTTGCCAATTATTTCTAGTTGCTTTTTAGATGACTTTTTTGGATTCTCTAGGTATTCCATCATGTCATTTGCAAAGAGTGAGAGTTTTGTCTCCTCTTTACCTATTCTAATTCCTTTCAATTTCATTTTCTTCTCTTATTGCTGAGCTTAAACATTTCTAGTATGATAATGAATAGTAGTGGTGATATCGTTGGTTCACCCCTGATTTTATTGGGAATGCCTCAAGCCTATCCCCATTGCATATAATGCTTGTTGATGGTTTCAGATAGATACTGCTTATTATTCCAAGGAATAAATCATTTGTTCCTATACTTTCTAGTGTTTTTATTAAGAATGGGGTGCAATATTTTGGCAAAAAGTTTTTCAGCATTTATTGATATGATCATATGATTTCTGATAGGCATGTTATTGATATAATTAATTATAGTAACAATTCCTAATATTGAACCAACCCTGAATTTCTGGGATAAATCCTATTTGATCACAATGTATTATCCTAGTGATATCTTGTAATCGTTTTGCTAAGATTTTTGCACCTATATTGATCAGGGAGATGGGTCCATAATTTTCTTTATCTGTTTTAACTCTTCCAGGTTAATATATCAGCACTATATTGGTGTCATAGAAAGAGTTAAGCAAACTTCTATCTTCACCTGTTTTTCCAAAGAGTTTATATAGAATTGGAACCAATTGTTCCTTAAATGTTTGATAGAATTCACTTGTGAATCCATCTGGCCCTAGATATTTTTTCTTAGGGAGTTCAATAATGGCTTGTTGAATTTCGTTTTCTGAGATAGGGTTATTTAAGTTTTTAATTTACCCTTCATTCAATTTGGGCAACATATTTTTGTAAATATTTGTCCATTTCATTTAGATTGTCAAATTCCTTGGCATAGATATGGGCAAAGCAATTCTGAATTATTACTTTAGTTTTCTCCTCATTGGTGATAAGTTCACCTTTTTCATTTATGATATTAGCAATTTGGTTTTCTTCTTTCTTGTTTTTAATCAAAGTGACCAGAGCTCTTATCAATTTTATTGCTTTTTTTCTCATAAAACCAGCTTTTGGAATTATTTATTAGTTCCATAGTTAATTTTTAGTTGCATATTTAATTCATTGTTTTCTTCTTTCTTTAATTTATTCATGTAAGCATCTAAAGATTTAATATATCCCCTGACAGCTGCCTTGAGTGTATCCCATAGGTTTTGGTATGTTGTGTCATTATTGTAATTATCTAGGATGAAATAATTAATTCTTTCTAAAATTTGTTGCTTGATCCACTCATTCTTTAAAATGAGGTTATTTAGTTTCCAATTAGTTCTGAGTCTATATCTCCATGGCACAGTATTGCATATGATTTTTATTGCATTATGATCTGAGAAAGATGTATTTACTATTTCTGCCTTTCTGCAATTCATTAGCTTTTTATGTCCCTAGTACATGGTCAATTTTTGTGTAAGTGCCATGTACGGCAGAAGAAAAGTATTTTAAAAGTTTATTATAAAGTCCTTTCCGCCCCCATTCATTTTCCTCCATTGGTCTATCATATCTAGGTTTTCTAAAAATCTATTTACCTTCTTAACTTATTTCTTGTTTGTTTAATGATTCAATTTATCTAAATCTGAGAGTGGGAGGTTGAGGTCTCCCACTTGTAGGGTTTTGCTTTCTATGTCTTTCTCTAGCTCTTTCAACTTCTCCTCTAAGAATCTGGATGTTTTCCCATTAGGTATGTACATATTTAGTATTGAAATTACTTTACTGTTTATAGTACCTTTTTGGAGGATATAGTTTCCTTCCTTATCTCTTTTATTAATGCTATCTATTTTTGAAACTGCTTTGAGATAAGGATTGCTATCCCTGCTTAATTCATTTCAGCTGAAGCAAGACACATTTTGCTCCAACCATTTACCTTTACTCTATATGTATCTCTTTGCTTCAAATGAGTTTCTTGTAAGCATCATATTGTAGGATTCTGGTTTTAATCCACTCTGCTATCTGCTTATATTTTAAGGGAAAGTTCATCCCATTCACATTCAAAGTTATAATTACTCTGTATTGTCCTTCATGCTATCTTACTTCTGTTTGTATTTTTTTCACTTTTTCTCCTTTGTCCATATTCCCCAGTGTTTTGTTTCTGAATACTGCTATCTTCAGTGTGTTTGCCTTCTTATATCATCCCCCCCTCCACTTTCTTTCCCCTTTCACTTTACCTTTTATTCCCTTCCTTCTGTTAGTTCCCCTTTTTCTCCCCTCCCTGTCCACCCCTGCCCTTTTCCCCTTTTAATGCTGGAAAGGTAAGATTAGTTTCTTAACTTAACTGAGTGTCTTAAGTTAACTTTAAGCCAAGTCTGTTGAGATGCATATTCAGGCTGTTCTGATCTCCTCCCCTATTCCATTCCATTACAATAGGTTTTTTGTTCCTCTTGATATAATAAAGAGATTTACCCCATTCAGTCTCTTCCATCCTCCCATCTCCTTACTGTCCCCCTTTTTAAGGAGGTGTTGTTTCTAAAGCATTCTGAGTTACAGAAAATTTGTGACTATCCATCACTTCTGGCTAAATATATTCTCTCTATTAGAGTTACAATTCTCACGAGTTATGAGACTCTTTTTCCCAAGTGGGTATATAACCAGTTTCATCTTATTGGATAGCAGTTTTTTTTCCAATACCCACCCCCCTTTTTTAAACCTTTTCACATGTCTCTTGAGCCTCCTGTTTGAAGTCAAAATTTTCCATTTAGCTCTGGTCTTTTCATCAGGAAAAGTTGTAAGTCTTCTATTTCATTAAATGTCCATCCTTTCCCCTGAAAGAGAAGGCTCAGCTTTGGTGGATAGTAGATTTTTGACTGCATTCCTTGCTCTACAGAATATCTCATTCCAGGCCCTTCAATCCCTTACTGTTGTTGTGGCCAGGTCCTGTGTAATCCTTACTGTGGCTCCTTGGTATTTAATTTTTTTTTTCTTTCTGGCTGCTTGCAGGATTTTTTTCTTTTATCTGGAATTTGGCCAGAACATTCCTTGGTGTTTTCCTTAGGATCTCTTTCTGGAGGGGATTGATGTATTCTTTAAATAGCTATTTTGCCCTCTGGTTCCATGACATCAGGACAATTTTCCATTACTAAATCCTGTAATATTATGTCCAGGCTTTTTTTTCCTCTTCAGTGTTCTCAGTAAGGCCAATAATTCTCAGATTCCCCCTTCTTGATTGGTTCTCAAGGTCAGTGAGTTTTCTGATGAGATATTTTGCATTTTTTCTATTTTTTCAATCTTTTGATTTTGTTTAACACAATCTTGTTATCTCATGAAGTCATTTGTTTCTGCCAATTCCATTCTTTTTTCAGAGAAGATTTTTCTTCATTTATCTTTTGCAACTCCTTTTCCAGTTGGTCTATTCTGTTTTTGAAAGACTTTTCAATTTGCCAAAATGTAGTTTTGAGAGAACCATTTCCTTTTTGCATTTGCCCAATTGATGATCTGAGAGTGTTATTCTCATTTTGTATTTGTCCAATTGTATTTTCCAAGGATTTGTTTTCTTGTTTCATGATGTTAATTTTCTCTTGAGTTTCTTTTCACAATTTTTTCCAATTGATTTTTAAACTCCTTCCTGATTTATTTAAGGAAGTCTTTCAGATCCTCTCCTCTCCTCTCCAGGTTCACTCATGGACCCCTGAGACAGACCTTCTTGGTAGGTGTTATCCTGGCTTCTCTTTCTGGGTTTTGTTGATCAAATTTCTATTAAGATGCTTCTCTCATGTTCTTTCTGAGGGGAAAGAGGAGCACTTAGTCACAGTGCCTTTCTTCTCTCCATCATCTTGACCAGAAATCCTTTGATTCCTGTTTGATTTTCAAATATAGGCTGTATTCACCTTGTGAATAGATAGCTCTTAAATTTTCTATAGTTTTCAACATCCTTATTTTAGCTGAGGACTATGAAAGGGTATACTTTTTCTTTAAAAACACTTCAAAAAATAAACACTTTATGAAAAAAACATTTTACATTCTTAGTTTCCAAATCTACTGTGAATTTAGCAAATATATATATATATATATATCTATATGTATAGATATATATATACATATATTCCATGTATAAGCCAGAGTGATTTATATAGTATTATCTTTCATATGGCTTAAAATGGTTTACCAAAGTAAAGAATGGTAATTTTTTTAGTATATAGCCAGGTGAATAAGACTGAAATATAAATCAGTGAAATTTGCATTTTGGAGTTTCAATTTAAATCCATACAGATCTCTTTTGCCCTTAAAAGTATATATTAGAGACAAGGATTGATGTTTTAATACCAGAAACCAATGCATGCTTTCCTAGCTATAAAATTTTAGATTATAGTCTTATTTATTGAGTATTTTAGGTGATGGCATGTAAATTCTTAATACTTTGACATTCTAAATAATTATTCCTAAATGTTTCTTGCACCTAAAAGTTCACAAAAATTATTATCTTTTATTTTTTTTCAGATATAAATGAGTGCAGTTCCTTTTTTGGACAGGTGTGCAGAAATGGACAGTGCTTTAATGAAGTAGACTCTTTCAAGTGTAATGAAGGATATGACCTTACTCCTGATGAGAAAAGATGCATTGGTAAGTATTCCATAAAAATAAACACTAGAAAAATCCTTCACTAAAAATAAAGAAAATGTCCTTTTTTTGAAAAAAAAAATAAAAAATGAAGTGAATCATTAAGAACACATGAATTTTGGTAGATTTTTATATTAAATCATGAATTTGATAATTAGAAGATTAGGGTGGAAAGACAAAGAGACAGAAACAGACAGACAGATAGATAGATGAAATATTAGAAAAATAGTATAGTCACAACATGTGGATCCTAACTCCATGAAAGGAGGTAGAGGAAATTATTTAATAAAAGAATCCTAACACCAAGTACGAAATTTGTAATGTATATATCTAGTGTATTTTTAAATCTGATGAGTAAAAATATCATTAAACCTATGTGGAATTTCTGTTGCTATAAATTTGTTGGCAGCTTTTTGGAATATCTGTCACATACTTAAAATGTCTACCTCTGTCTCTGTTTCTGTCTCTCTATTTGTCTTTCTTTGTCTGTGTCTGTATGTCTCTATCTCTCTATATTTCTGTCTCTGTCTCCACTTGTGTCTATCTGTGTCTGTCTTGTCTGTCTCTGTCTCTATCTTTCTGTCTCTGTCTCTTCTCTTCTCTTCTCTTCTCTTCTCTTCTCTTCTCTTCTCTTCTCTTCTCTTCTCTTCTCTTCTCTCCTCTTCTCTTCTCTCTCTCACTCTTGCTCTCACTCTTGCTCTGTCTCTCTCTCCCCTCAAGATACTCAATGTGTTATCCTTCTGAGTTCTTGCCTGTCAGAATCTGAAAGGATCATTTCAATATATCTGTCCTCCAGATTATGAAGTGAAAAATGGAAATTGCATTGGTAAGAAGTTTTTTCTGGTACAAATTGGTACACACTTAATGAAAATAAACTAAAAATCATATCAATACAAACTTCCAGTTTTAAAAGGTAGTAATGGTTTAATCTTTGCATAAATCAGCAATATACATGTAGTATGTTTGATTAAACTTTTAGAAAAATTTGCATATAGTCTGAATAAAAGAAAGGACACAAACATCAAACCATGTCTACTACTGCCTCAGAGTGGTGGAAATAGAACCAGCAATGTAGGGAATAGTATCCATAGTCCAGGGAAGCAACACTTTTATAGATATGACCTGGCAACTTCGTCCATATGTGGTAGAGATCCTGCCTTTTCAGAAGTAACATTTACTAAACACTCAGAAAAGAAAGTAGAAATGCCTTAGCATTTTCAAAGGCTTAACCTTTAGAAACAAATCTAATTTTATTTTAGAAAATAACATTAAAGAACATCTATCACCACCTGCTTTACCACTGCAACCTGAAGATCATTTTTTTGTTGAGCTGAAATATGTATTGGCTCCCTATTAGAATCTACCTGAAACCTTTTCTACTTGTATATTCTCTTTGCATAGTTATTTGTAAAAATTAAGTGCTTTTCCATGCATGTTTCTATCCTATAAGGGAGTATAGGGCAAGTTCAGAAGACTAACTATTCTGATCTGAGAGCTGGCTAGACCTGTTTTGGTACTGTTTTCCACTTTTGGGGTCATCTGCCTTTAATGTTCCCCTTTGGTATCCACTTAATTCACCCAAATATCACTTGTGGCTTCCAGAAGCAGTAATAGGTGTAAACCATTTTGGGAGATGGTCTAAACCAGGTTGTGAGCAAGCAAGGGGTCTCAAATCTAAAATTGAGTTAGCAGTGTCTATCCCAAATATGTGAAGACTTGCCCTGGTAGAATGGGCAGATGAGAATAATTGCTTCCAATAACATGAAGGTGGTTTAAGCAGACATTTTAGAGCACATTTTGGAGTTTGGTTAGACATCAAAGACATGCCATCCACTGAGTCTTGAGACACCAATAGTAATATTGTCTTGTCATGGTCTTTGCCAACTTCAGAAGAAAGCGAAGCCAACAACTTTTTTCAACTAGTTTATGTGTAAATCAAACATAACACATTCCATTTAAAATTTTTTACCTACCTCAATGTGATGGGGTGACAAGTGATAAAATAACATGCATATACATTGGGTGTTGTCACAACCTTGCATACAAGTGGCCCAGGACTTAGGATCATCATCTTCCTGGACTGAAGCATAATTGGTTTTCTGAGTAGTCTTTTTGAAGAACCACACTCCTCCATAAGGAAGGGACTAGAAATGGTGCCCTAAAAAGTGCATGCTTCATGTAGGTTAATCCTGACCTGCTTAACTTAGCTGGCAAAGATCCTTCCTTGTGGTGAAACACACAAAATAAATGAAACTTTTGAAAAGATAATTCCACTCACTTTGGTACATTGAATATGTGCATACATAAGAACAACATGAAGTCCAGTAGATCTGAAAGACAAATAGTACTTGTTGTGGAAGGACCTTTGCAGGTATCACATCCAAGTGTAACAAGACTGGCAAATGAAGGCCAGCTTACGGAAGAGCCATATATACATTTTTTTTTCTGTACTGGTCACTGGATTTTTAAATCAAAATAATATAGTAAAGAAGCTTGTGTGCATGAACTTGCTCATGATGGTAAGGTTGACATTTCCAAGGAAGCTCCATACCAATTTGGTGAACCCTATGTCTCCCCAATGAGGACAGAGAAAAATTTTTTGAAGATCTGGAGGTTCCCTCATTATCAATGTGCCAAAAGAAGGCAAGCCTATAATTAAGTCTCTTTAATAAAAGAGTTGGCATAGATAACCAGACATGGCAAATAGTCCTTGGGAAGAATGGTGTCAGAAATAGCAATATTCACTGACAGGTCAGAATGTTTTACAATTATCTAAGTGCAATAAAAAGTTATGGATGCACCCTTGCAGCAAACATTGGTATTTAATAGTCTGTCATTGTAAGAAGAGACAGAGATGATGTGATAATGACAAAAGTTTATGTGACAGAGAGTGCCAGATTGATCATAGACTTATACTCTCCAAGCTAAATATTCACATTCAACAGAAGCAGCGGATCCAGGGCAAAATGACAACCAGAAAACTTAATGAAAATGGAGTAGAGCACTTCTCAGAATGAGAAGACTTTGTTGCTAACTTCGTAGAAAAAACTTGAGCCAATGGTTGATAACAGTGAAGTAGGGCACAGTTTACTCAACTGTATAAAAGCATCAACATGAATTCTTTTGACAAAAATGATGAAGAAATTCATGAGCTATTAAACAAAAAAAATAAGAACCCTACAGGTTTTACCAAAAAATAATATCTAAGAAAGTATTTTCCAGGTTATGTGGTATAAGGCCTTAATTGTCCATCTCTATAAAAGTAACAGATGTAATAATTTGTTGCGTGAAAATCATGGGGGGGGGGGGGTAGGGGGCAAGAGAGTCTCTCTCTTAATTATTGCTGACAAAAATTCTTTCCAGTCCTCCTTAATAGACTTTACCTGGAAGATGGTCATCTACCTGAGAACCATTGTGGTTTCAGAAAGAGCCAAAGAATGGTTGACATGATGTTTGTTGCCCCCAAAACTGCAGAAGAAATAACAGGAGTAGATCAGTTTACATATATATATATGTTTTTCAATCTGACCAAGGCCTTTGTTACTATACTACAAGTCATGAGGGCTTCTGGAAAATTATGGCAAAATTTGGGTGACCAGAGAAATTCATCAGTATTGTTGTCAGTTTCATGATGGCATATTTGTACAGGTTGGGGATAATGGACAGTACTCTCCCACTTTCTCAGAAACCAAAGGAGTGAAACATGCTTGCTCTGATAACTTTTCTGCATAAGATTTTCAAAAATGCCTAAAATGAGGATAAAAAATGACATCAAGGTCAGCTACTACACTGACTCTGAATTATTTAATTTGAAAAAGCTATAAGCCAAGATGAAACTAAAGGGAGAGTTAGTATGATTATTTTTTGGTTTGCCAATGATTGGGCACTCAAGCCTCTGAGGCCAAAATCTATCAAACTATCCATCAATTCTCTGCATACTTGAATAAATTTGCCTAGCAACAAATATCAATAAAACACCAAATTATCCATATGTAGAACTATAGATTATAAAAGATGGAAAAATAGTGAATGCTATGGATAAATGTTCATTTACCTTGGCAGTTAACTTTCCAGGGTCATACATATAGATGATTAATACATGTACAGCTAGGTGACACATTGGATAGAGCACTGACCTTGGATTTAGGACAGGAGTTCAAATCCAGCCTCAGACACTCAGCACTATGTCACCTTGAAGAAGTCATTTAACCCTGATTGCCTCACATCAGGAGGCATCTGCAGTTGTCCTGATTCATATCTGGTCACAGGACCCAGATGGCTCTGGAGGAGTAAGTGAGAATCGCGCCTTAGTCCAAACCTCCTCACTGAAATCCAATTCATGTGCTTGTCATGGTATCACCTTCCTGATGTTTTGGTCTTCTTTGAAAATGAAGGACAAACATTAGATTAACACACATTGCCAGAGGGAGCTCAGTGTTTCCGAGATCATGAATGAGAAAGTGTGGGAGAGAAGAAATTTTAGAATACCTGCCAAACTGAAGTTCACAGAGATGTTGTGTTGAACACTTCATTGTTTGCCTGTGAAACATGAACAGCACCAGGAAACTGAATCATTTCCATTTAAATTGTCTTAGGAAAATTCTGAGCATCACCTGCAATATAAAAATACTGAACTGCCAAACCTTCAAATTCTACTAAAGATAGTACAATTCCAATGGATTGGTCCCATTGTTCAAATGCCAAAAGTACATGTGAGAAATCACATAAGGAAAGTGTTCCACATGGAGGTCACAAAAAAACATACTAGGACACTCTGGAGGTTTCTCTGTAGAATTTTGAAATCTCTTCAATGATATTGGAAATAGTCATAGCATGTTTGCATCAAAGATTGTACTGTGCTGTATGAGTAAAGCCGAAATGCAGTTGCTCAAAACATGAGATGTAAGAATTTCTAGACAACTTTACTGCAAATATTTCTGTATACGTTTTTGTGCTTGGCCTGTGGCTTTGACCTTCTGAGCTCATTTTGATCTGATCAGCCACAGGCAAATACCATCTTACTTTCCACATAGTGATGTCATTTTGATTTTCAAGAATGAAGGATACCAAATCAGTTTTCCCATAAAATTAATTTCCATTTATCATTAAATCAGGAAGCCATTAAACTTTCATTATATCTGAACTAGCTGTGTGACCTTGGGCAAGTCACTGAACACCAATGCCCTGCATCCAGGGTAATCTTAGTAGCCTCTGCTTCAATTTCTTCAATTCAAAAATGGGGATAATGCTTGTTTCCTGTTTTGTGCCTCTCTAAACCTTGTTTTTACTATTTTTTCCCCCTGTTGAAAGATCTGTTTTTGACATTTTTCAAAATTCAAATAGATTGCTTCTTGAGATTGATTAGACATCCCTCATCATGTAAATATCATAGGATTAGGGTTTGGAACTGAATTTCCAGGTGAGAAAACTGCCTCTATCAATGTAGGTCAGAAATTTTTCTACATTTAGAGTCTTAGAGAATTTTTTGGTCACAAGAACCTACCCAAGACTATACAGTATGTGTCAGAGACTGAATTTGATCACATCTTTTAAAATTTGAAATTGGTTCTTTATTATGTCATATGAATGGGTATATACAAATATGTTTGTGTATATGTGCATATATGGTAGCAGATATCATTTATAAATGTACATAAATGTAAAATGGTAAGGAAATTTCATTTTTAGTTTTGAAAAAAGCATAGAAAGTTATTTAAAGATAAGAATAGGATTTAAACATAATAAGCTATAGAAGTTTTTGAGATTTGCAAAACCATTTTATATATCTTAACTCATTGGATATTCACAAAAAAAGCAACCCTTGAGGTAGATGGTGTTATATACCATTTTAAAGCTGAGTCACAGAGAAATGAAGTGATTTGCCTAAGTTGATATAGCTAGTAGAATCTAAAGATTTCAAATTAGCTCTGATTCCAAATGTAGTTTTATCTACTGTTACTTTTTCTTTTATTTTTGTCTTGCATTAAATGTCTTAGGAAATAAACAGAATTTTAATAAAACATAGAATTCATTAAACTGACATCAGGAAAGGGAATTTTGTATCTCTTTTTTTCTAATATTTTATAGATATAAGTAAATGCAAAGAAGATTCCAGCATCTGCCTTTTTGACTCTAACACAAATCCTCTAGGGAGTTTCCAATGTGTCTGCCCTACAGGTTTTATATTGATTGACAATGGATGGAGATGCTTTGGTAAGGTTGGAAATGATTATTTAGTGTCATTATTGATCTATTTGTTATTATTTAATTCCATAAGGAATCCTTGTTTTCATCATTGCATATGTGAACTATATATACTTGCTGCAAACTCTCCATGCCTTATTTGATGTAGTTCTTGTCTAAGTTTTCAATATATTGTCCACAGAGAATAAGACCAGGGTTACCTGTGGTTCTTTTTAAAATGGGACCATCATCTTATTCTTATTGTTAAGTTCAGTTCTTTCTTGTGCAATCAGATATAGGTGATATATACATGACATAGATGTATATACATTATATACATTCACATATACTTATACATACACACACACACACACACACACACACACACATATATATATATCCTTTTTATCTCAGTACCCTTATTTTCCCTTTATTTTCATACATATGCACATGCATATTTTTCAGTTTAGCATTTTACATACATATTTGGATCAAAATAGCTACAAATTATTGCTTTAATTTCAATTTCCTCTCAATTGATGATGGATTCACCCTTTTCATTTTTGATAGTGGTAATCGGATTTTCTTCTTCCTTTTAAAATCAAATTAACCAAAAATATATTATCTTTTTTAGTTTTTTTCATAAAATGAACTCTTAGTTTTATCAATTGAGGTGTTTTTGGAATGCTATCTCATTCTTGTCATTGCCTTGATGGAGATTCTTCTATGATTTATTGTTCTAATCATTATTGAAAATTGTTACTTTGTTTTCAATTACTTTTTTGTTTATCTTTCCATGGCTGTTTATTATACATAATTTTTATTGCATCATGATCTATTATATTTCTGCCTTTTAACATTTGCTTATGAGTTTTTAATGCCCTTATCCATTATCAATTTTTGTGAGGCTGCCATGTAGCACTGAGAAAAAGGTATATGCCTTTCTATACTCATTTAATTTTTCCAGCTATCTCTTATGACTTAACTTTTTAAAAATTCTATTCATCTCCTTAATTTTCTTCTTATTTTGTGATTAGATTTATCTAATTCTGAGAGAGGGAATATGAGTCCCCCCAATAGTATAATTTTGCTGAACATATCTTCCCATAAGTCATTTAACTTCTGTAAGAATATGGATGCTATACCACTTATACATCCACCCATACATCCACATATATATATATATATATATATATATATATATATATATATATATATATATATATAAAATCTCATTTTCTATGGTACCTTTTCAGAAGTTGTTGTTTCCTTTTTTACCACTATTAATTAGGTCTATTTTTGCTTTTGCTTTGTCTGAAATCAGTATTACTATGCTTACTTTTTAAACTTTAACTTAAGGATAATATATTCTGCTTTAGTCTTTTTACCTTTACTCTGCATGCACTTAATGGCTTCAGGATTTTATTGTTATTCCACTCTGTATTCATTTCTATTTTATGAGATAGTTAATTGCATTTACATTCACAGTTATGATTACTAACTCTGTATTTCCCTCCATATTATATTAAATTAAAGAGAAAAAATGTATTTCTATCTGTGTTCTGATACCATCAACTCTGTCTCAGGTGGATCACATTTTTTTTTAGGTTTTTGTGAGGCAATGGGGTTAAGTGGTTTGCTCAAGGCCACACATGTTTTTCCTGTATCTCTCTCATTTCTTCTCCAAATTTTTCTTTTTTTACATGTCTGAGGCCAGATTTGAACTCAAATACTACTGATTCCAGGGCCAGTGCTCTATCCACTGCACTACCTATTTGACCCCTGGATTAAATTCTTTACTTCCATATTTTTCCACAGTTGTTGTTGTTGATTGTAATTCCCTCCATCCATGCCTCCCCACTACCATATATTATATTTTTCTCTCTCCTTTCACTCTGACCCTCTTCTAAAATATGCTGTAGGGTAGCTGAGAGTTGCAGAAGACAGAGCACCAGCCCTGGGGCCAAGAGGCCCCAAGCCCACATACCACCCCAGAGATCCAGCAGCCACCTGGCCCCACGGCCCCAGAAAGGTCACCCAATCCCAGCATCTTGCAAAAAGTAAAAAAGAAAATGTGTTATATATGACTATTCTGTCCTATTCTGTCCTCTCCTCTATTACCGAAATCCTTCTCCCTTCCCCCTTCCCCTTATCTCCTTTTTACTCTAGATGTCTTTATTCTATTGAGTATAAATTCTGTTTCCTCTCTGAGCCATTTACGATGAGAGTGAAGGTAGCCTCATCTCCCTTCACATTTCCCCCTTCCATATCTTTGCAAAAGCTCATTGCAAAAAAATATCTTTTATAGGAAATGTCTTAGCCTATTCCACCTCTCCTTTCTCTTACTCCCAGTACATTTTCCTTTTAGCTATTGACTCCCTTTTTACAATATATTATATCTTCAAATTCAGCTCTCTCTTGTGCTTCATCTATAAAAGCTACTTCTACCTGCTCTATTAAATGAGAAGGTTCATAAGATTAGTATCAGTATCATTTTTCCATGCAGGAATGCATGTAGTTCATCATCATTAAGTCCCTTTTAACCATTCTCATCCACTCTCTCTATGCTTCACCTGTGTCCTGTGCTTGAAGATCAAACTTTCTGTTCAGCTCTGGTCATTTCAACAGAAAGTTTGATCTTTTGAAATTCCCATTTCATTGAAAGTCCATCTTTTCCCCTGGAAGAGGATATTCATTTTTGCTGGGTAGTTGACTCTCAGTTGCATTCCAAGCTCTTTTGCCTTCCAGAATATTATATTTCAAGCCCTAAGAGCCCTTAATGTAGTTGGTGCTAAGACCTGTGTGATCTTGACTGCAGCTCCACAGTATTTGAATTGTGTCATCCTGGTTGCTTGTAATATTTTCCCTTTGACTTGGGAGTTCTGGAACTTAGCTATAATATTCCTGGGGGTTGGCTTTTTTAATCTCTTTCTAGGGGAGATGGGTAGATTCTCTCAATTTCTATTTTGCCCTCTGCTTCCAGGATATCAGAATAATTTTCCTGTAGGGATTTTGTAAAAATGTGGTCAAGGCCCTTTTCCTGATCATGACTTTCAGGTATCCCAATAATTTTTAAATTACCTTTCATGAATCTATTTTCCAGATCTGTTTTTTTTCAGTGAGATGTTTCACATTTTATTCTAATTTTTCATTTTTTTGGCGTTGAAGTATTGTTTATTGATTTCTTGTAAAGTCATCAGCTTCCTTTAACTCCATTCTACAAATGAGCAATTTGTTTTCATCAGAGAGCTTTCTTTTTTAGGTTTTTCAAGGCAATGGAGTGAAGTCTTACCCAAGGCCAGCTAGGTTATTATTAAATGCTTGAGGCTGGATTTGAACTCAGGTACTCCTTACTCCAGGGCCGGTGGTCTATCCACTGAGCCACGTAGCTGCCCTCTTATCTCCTTTTCCATCTGACCAATTCTGGTTTTTTAAGGCATTCTCCTCAATAACTTTTTGAACTATTTATCCATTTGACCCAAGATGGTTTTTTAACATGTTATTTTCTTCAGCATTTTTTTGGATTTCTTTGAATAAACTGCTGACTTCATTTTCATGTTTTTCCTGCATATCTCTCATTTCTTTTCCCAATTTTTCTTCTATCTCCCCTACTGGATTTTCAAAATATTTTTGGAACTCTGTCATAGTCTGAGCCCAACATTTTTCTTGGAGAATTTAGATGCAGAAACTTGTACTTCCTCATCTTCAGATTGAGTATTTTGATTCTCCTTGGGATCATACACAAAGTATTTGTTAATGGTCAAGTTCCTTTCTTTCCTGCTCACTCATTTCCCCAGCCTGTGCCTGGTTTTGGGGTGCTTCCTGAGCTTTTGAGTTTTATTGGGACACCCTCATAAGGACCTCAGTTTGTGAGACTCTGACTGCTCTCCTGGTCTGTGAATGACCACAAGCATACCCCTCTGTCACAGTGTGGGGAGGGGTTCCTGTTCTATGGGGGAGCCTAGACTGTGATCAGGATTTGAATGTCATCAGAGCCCCAGAGTCCTGTACTAGGGACAGGGGACAAACCGTGGAAGACTCCTTCCTCTCCCTTACCTTCAGTGGGCTGAGAACTCAGCTGCCTAGAGGCTCCTGTTTGCCAGCTCCCTTTGCCTTCTTGCTTGCTTTCGTGTCCTGAATCTTGGCTGTTGGTCTTGCTATGTGCTGCACCTGTGCTGAGTGCACTGATTACTGTGACCACTCTCAGGGCCTGGGCTTCGCTCTCATTCTGGCAGAGGTCTCCCTGCTGATCTTCCAAGTTGTGCTTGGTTCTCCCTGGGGTGCAGGTCAGGAAGCTGCTTCTGCTTCCAGGAGCCATGGCTCCTGGATGCCCTGGGGCTGTTCCTGGGATGCCAAAGTTTCCTGGGTGTCACCCCCTCTAACATCAAGGAACAGAATTCTTCCACTATTTTCCAAGTTATCTTGGGCTGGAGAATTTCCTCACTGGATCTTTCTGTGGGTTCTGTCTCTCAAAAATTTTAAGATTTTTGAAATATTTTGGAAAGAGCACTTAGGAAAGGTTCTTCTCATGCTACCATTTTGGCTATGCCTCCACTATTCTCTTCTGAGATTGTGTTTTGGTCCTCCTTTTCACCATGGTAGTTTTCTATAGTAAGGATTTTTTCTGATTTTTACTCATTTTTTAAACTAGTTCATGGTTTTTAAATTTGAGTTCTTTCTTGAGTTACAGAGGGCATTGTCCCAAGCTTTTTGTGCTGGGTTCCAGAAGTCTGCTCACTAATTTTCAGCACTGGGACCTTAGGAAGTAGTGGCTTGGCCAGTGCATTACAGTTGCTTTGCCTGGTCACACTAGTTGTGGGTTCTCTGGTTTGCAATTTGCCTTCAGTGCTGAGGCTAGAGACTTCACAGCTAGTCTGTTGAGCCAGGACCCCCTTGGTCCTGGCTATTGATCTTTGCTGAGGCTTAGAGCCTCCCTCTAGCTTCCCTTGAACCCATAGTTATTGGGCCATGCTCCCCTTCACCTGAATGAGACAGACCTTTGTGAAGTCCTTCCAAAATTATCTTAATTGGAAAATTGATCTACTTTGTCTTTTTGTGGGTTCTGTCACTCTAGAATGCATTTAGAGGCTTGATTTAATGTTGTTTGTAAAGAAAACTGGGAAATGTCTTATTTCTCTCCATTATCTTCGCTGAATCTTACAAAATATTTATAGCAGGACCCTGTGTGATAAGAAAGAAACTGGAAACAAATGTAAGTTTATCATTTGGAGAATAAGCAAAAACATTAATTACATTAATTCATTCAAATATTATTGAGTAATTTCTAATATATTGAATTAGGAAATTATAAGAATATTTGTAGAAATTGATCCAGAGTAAACTAAGCACAGCAAAAAATATATACATAATGTCTATAACAATGTAAATAAATAGATGACTAGAAAGTAATAAAACTCTTGAATAAATAAAAAAAAAATTAAATATTGTTAGATTTTGAAGCATGCTTTCGTTACAGCAGATGAACAGGATTATTACATTCAGTGTAAGTTGTCATCACAGATTTTTTTTTCTTTTTGTTCCAAAGGAAGGGTTCAATCTGGAAGAGTTGGAAGTGTTCTGTTTTGTTTTTTTTTCTGAAAGTGATTGTTATATCAAAACAAAGGGCATCACTAAAATGCATTTTATTATAATATTTACTGGGACCCCAATTTTATCATTGCAGGGGACTCTTGGTGAGGAATAATATTTTTATTCTCATGAATTTGGGGGGGGGGTGCTGTTTGCATGGCAGTCCTGCTAAGTGACTTGCCTAGAGTCACACAGCTAAGTAATGTGTCTGAGGCCGGATTTGAACTCAGGTCCTACTAACTCCAGGACTGATGTTCTATTTACTATGTCCCCTCATGAATTATTTTTTTTTAAAAAAGGATGACATAACCCAAATGCTATCCTAGTACACAAAGAATGCTAAAAGTCCTAGAGAAAGGTCTCTAGGATAAGGGGCAGATAACAGAACTTTTATGTGATACATTGAGAAAGTAAAGAAAAAATAGTCTTCACTGTTTCAAAAAGTATCCTTATCAACAAGATCACACATCCTTTAAACTACTACTTCAAAATTTTTCTTGACTTCTTTTTTTTCAACATGGCTAACATGGAAATACATTTTGCATGATTTCATATGTATAATGAATATCACATTCCTTGCCTTGGAAGGAAAAGAGTATTTGGAACTCAATTTTCTTAAAAAATGTTGTGAAATAAAGAATAGTATAACAATGATAAATACTATGTTCATCACTGATACTATACTGAAAATTACCCTCTTGGTTCACTTCTAGAACTTTGTTACTGGTGTTTTATGCTGTATTTCACATATGTTTGTGGTAAGGATTAGCATTCTGTATGATTTACTTCACTGAATGTTGTATCCTACTTTCTGGATTTATATGATATTGAGAGAAAAAATGTATTTTTTTGTTAGGCTACAACATGACAATGATAGAAAAAGGGTACACAAGAGACAGACTGCAGATTATTTATGACATGTTATCATTGAGGAATGCATCACTGTAAGCCACTGTAATCAACATGATGCTGAATCTCACTGAAGTTTATACCTGAGATGACAAAATTAAGTCCATCTTCGAGCATATCTAGCTGGATAGGAACTGCTAAGACATACAACCTAATAAATTAGCCTTCAAGAAACCAATAGAACTTGAATAGGTAAGGGGAAGCTGGGTGGTGCAGTGGATAGAGCACCAGCCCTGGAGTTCAAATCTGGCCTCAGACACTTAATAATTACCTAGCTGTGTGGCCTTGGGCGAGCCACTTAACCCCATTTGCCTTGCAAAAACTAAAAAAAACCTAATAAAAAGAACTTGAATAGAACTTGAATAGATATTGTTTAGTTTTATTTACATGAGTCTTAATTTCTTTGTAAAATTTCACAAGACAAGCAGATATTGCCATTTTTCTATAGAGTATTAAGAGTAATAAAAATAAGTGGTTTGGTCCAAAATAAGGTGCTTAAACTGCTAAACTGTATGCAACTAACAACTTTGAATTAAACCAATTTCATACTATCTTCTTAAATAATTTACATTTTTTTAAAAAAAAAAAAAAACACTGCTTAGATACCCACCGGAGCTTCTGCTTCAAAAATTTTGAGAATGGAATTTGCACAGTAGCAAAAGCCTTCAATACCACAAAGGCAAAATATTGTTATAACAAAATGCCAGGAGAGGACTGGAGTAACCTTTATGAACTGTGTCCCAAAGATGATGAAGGTATGAATTTTAAAGTACTGCTGATTTTTGAATGGGAAAAAACCAATGTAACTGTTAAAATGAAATTTTTATTTAGGTAGTAGGTATATTTCATTGAATAATGATATAGACAAGCTTCTTAAATTAACAATTTGTCCAACTATATGAGTAATATACAATTCATGATCACTTAATAAAACTTAGAATTATCTGTCTTCAAAGGAAGAATTTAGGAGGTAGAAGACTGGGGTAGAGAAATTAATGTTACAAATTTCATTAAAGTTTTCATTTGGTATTGCATCACAAAATAGCTCATAAATTGAGAAATTATATATTGTAAACCTGAATTAGTATGGGAATTTTTCAGGAAGATAGAAACAATATCATAGATCTACTTTCATTTTGGAGAATAGGAAGTAAGTTATAGGTTATTTTGTATCAAATTCAAGGTCATTAGACCTATTTCTTCAGATGGGGGAAAAAAGCAAAGTTGAATTGATATATTCTGGGGAAGTACTTTTTTTAATACTGGTCCCTCCCTCAAATATGTTAGGCTTTGCTTTTGAAATTGTAAATAGAAGCAAAACACAGAGTTTATTTTTTAATGGAAAATAAGTATTCATTAATCAGGATAACTGGGAATTCTTTTGCAATATTTCTCTGCAGTTACTTTCCAGGATTTATGCCCATATGGCCATGGAATTGTCCCTAGTCTTCAGAGGAAATTCACAAATTTTCATTTAACACATGACTATTCCTGTTACTCTGCAAAATACATCCATCTACTTAGAAAATTGTGATGCCAGTACACTTACATGTCTTTTAATATCTGAAAATTTTCTTGAGCCCATCCAGTTTGTCAAATGAAAAAATATATAGAAGACTGGGAATTTTGTTTTTCAGATGTCATTGAATGTTTTGAAAACCCATGCATTTGTTTAAATGGTCAGCATATCAACATAGATGAATCATTTGACTATGAATGCCCCATGGTTTACAACCTAGATTATTTTGCAGTCCACTGTGTGGGTAAGTCCCCAAAACTCATAATATTAGATTGGAAAATATATTACAGAATCTCAGACATATAAGATACCTCTTCTTTAATCCACGGTTCTCACTGCAATATCCTGAACTAGCAGCAATCTGTTACTTAAACATTTGTGATAAAAGGGAATCATACAGTAAATCCTAGAATTTTTCCCTATATTAATCTAGTAGTTTCTGATAAAGAACCCTATAGTAAATCAATTATATTTATTAAGTATCTGTTCTGTGCAAGTTAGTACTGAAAAAATGCCCCAAAGAAAAAAAGTAGGTTATACTACCTCTCCTTATCTACTTTGCATATCTCTAATTTTTATAGCATTCAGTTCAGCCCTTTATATTACAGATTAAAAAATGGGTGCATCAAAAGGTGAATTGACTTCAAATGACTAGTAAATTCCTGAGCTGGAAACTGAACTTCATTTCCAAGTATATCTTATATTTTCACTTCATCTTTCTATAATGTACATACTTAAAATCCACTTATTTAAGTCCAGGAAGAGGTCTGTCAGGTAACCAATGTAGAATATTTTCTGCTTCTTTCTTTTATTCTGTACTCCAACACTATCCTATGGACCAGATAATTGCCTGAATTCTGTCCTCAAACAAAAATACCAACTATATGATCCAATTTAATTGTTCACTCATATATATATATATATATGTATATATGTATATGTACATATATATATATATATGAATTACAAAGACAGAAACAAAAAGTTCTACTCTCAAGTTACTTACAGAGATACAAGAAACAAGTAGATACAATATGTAAATAAATAAATGTAAAAGCATTTAAATATCTCTTTCAATCTCAAATCAAGCTTCTATTAAATGGAGATTAAAAAGAAGGGTGCCTTCCAGAAAGTAAAGGCTAGAGAAGGAATGGATAATTCATGAAATAAATTGACAACTTTCACTAGAACATAAAGTCTATAAAGCAGACTATATAAATCTAGCTGGATTTAGCTTATGAGAGGCTTTCGAGTTTTAGTAGTTTATATTTTATCCTAGTGGCAAAAGAGTGACATTGAAGATTATTGTGCAGTGTGTTGATATGATCATATTTGTCTATTAGAAAGATCATTAAAGCATCTATATCAAAAATAAGAAGGAAAAGCCAGGAATCTATCAGGCTAGACACAAGAAGACTATTGCTATAATTGAAGTGAAATGCTGAGGACCTGTAGAAGATGAGCAAAAAGAGAAGTGTGTAAGAGATGTTATGGAGGTTACATATAAGAAATGGCTCAGACAGAAAAACACACAAAGTCTACAAAGTTGGAAGAAGAACACATATGAAAGTCTTTTTCCCATTCTTCCTCTGTTCTGCCCAGTTATATTGATTTTCATGAATCTACTCTACTGTAATCTACTATCTTTCTCAGAGACCTGAGTGTGAATATGCATATGTCTTAAAATAATTATTCCAGATTTTCTTTCCTTCCAGATACAAATGACTGTTCAACTGGGACTCCATATGGAAATGGAACGTATATTAATGTATTTGAGAGTTTTGAATGCAAGTGCAGTGATAGATTTGAGCCAAGTTCCATGATGAATACTGAAGGTAAGCCTATATTTTCCTGTGCCTTGATCCCCACCTTCCTTGTTATTCAGAAGTTCTTTGCTTGTTTGTTTTGAGGTAGGGGAAGGTCTATGATTTCATCAGTATGGTTAATTCTCTATAAAAGGAATTCCCTTCCATTGATGCAGATGAAAATTTTTTGTGCAAAATAAACTGAGACTTGCCTACAGACACAGAGGTAGAAACAAGACATGAACCTAATTCTTCCTGCCTACAAGAAGTGCCTGTATGAAACAGCATGCTGCCTCTCAAATTTTCTTTAATTAATTATATCCTTCATATATAAAAATACCAACTATCAAAATAGATCTCTTGTATATTATCAATACAGCTATTCCTCTTAATATCACTATTCCATGACCACAATAGATATTATCACCATAGTGCAGGTTTAAAGATGTTAAATGATATGTTGAAGATCACATCATGTTCAATGAATCATGAAACCATGAACTTGAAGAAAGGTATTCTGACTTCTCATTCAGTATTCTTTCCACTACACCAGATGAATAAGTGTTTTTTAGATATGTGGTTAACCCATAACCTCAAGAAGGGTTGCTTTGCAGCTGTCACCACCATCACATTTTTAAATCTACTTATTTTTTATCTCATCTCTTTCATATATCACAATGAGATAAATTGGTCATTTTTCTACTTTATATTCACTCTGTTTATAATTATATCATATTGTCTGCATCTTCTTCAATGTTCCTTTTTCCATCCTTTGATTACCAAGTTCAAAGGCAAACACATTCACTCAACTGAATGTGTTTGGGCCTCAGCTAGGCTTAGGCAAATTTAATGTGAAATGTATTAAATAAGGTTAGTCACTGAGAAATAAAACATATAAGGCACAATTCCTGGATCTTACAGTCTAAATAGAAGGTAAGGGCACATATAGAGGTGATTATAATGCAAAAATATGTGATAGCAAATGGATATGTGCAAACAGCATTGTGTGAAATCTAAGGGGTAAAAAAAATGAACATTACTTGAGTAAGAGACAGAGCCTAATGATCATCCATCATTTCATTAGACCATCACAATGAACATGTATAAATGTGTTTGTTTTTATTACTGTTCAGATATCAATGAATATACCCAGAATCCATTGTTATGTGCTTTTTTGCTGTATAAATACCTTTGGTTACTATGAAAGTGCTTGTCCTGCAGGCTATATCCTTAGGGAAGATCAAAAGTTGTACAAAGGTAATAATATATAATAAGTAAAACCTATTTATATACTTAATCTTGTAAAAGATTATCTATCTATCCATCTATCCATCTACATCTACATCTATCCATTTATATATCTCTATCTCTATCTTTATCTCTATCTCTATTTAATCTCTATATCTCTATCTCTATCTCTATCTATATACTCTTCTTAGCTTCATGTCATTATGATTATTTTTTTAGAAGTCTGACAAAATTGCTTTAGGCATCCTAAGGGGTTGATGGAAAGGGGAGAGTTTTTTTTCTTTAGACAAAGGAGATTCAGTCTAAAAAAGAAAAATAAAATTTTGGTTTATAGAGCAAAAGAGTTATTTTAAAATGCATCTTCTTGCGCTTTGAACCTGAACCTATTCCCAAGGTTCCTTTTGTTAGCTATAAAGTTTTTTGTTTCTTACAGACTCAGATGATTATGTTGAAGGTTTATGCAACTATGAATCCAGAGGCATGATGTGTAAGAATATGATTGGTACTTTTATGTGTATCTGCCCCCCTGGAATGACCCAAAAGCCTGATGGGAAAGGTTACATAGGTAATGTTTGGAAAAAAGATAGTGATATTCATTTTTAAAATCAAAAACAAAAAAGCTAAGATCAAATTGAGTAGTTTAGTTCAACAAAACATACTCCCACCATAGACATTAGTCAATAAACATGAGCCCACAAAACAATTCTATCTTTTTTCATTAAATAGTTTGTTAAATCTGCAAAATTATAGCTTCCAACTTTTTTCTCTTCTTACTCCATAGCCATTCTTAGTAAACAGAACCAAATGTTGGTTGCTGTATCTTTGGCTAATTATTTCATCTTTAACTTAAATGATGCCAAGTGTTTCAAAGATATATATCCCTTCTGAAGTTTCTATTCCCCTTAGATAAATTTGCTAACAAATTGGTATTTAATATCTTAGTATATTTCATTTTTCTTAAAAATCTTCCCAAGTTTTAACTGAAAATCATTTCCAATAAACTATCCCTGGGGACAAAAAATATTTTGATGTTTAGTTAAAAAACATACCAGATTGCTATTTTGGGATTTTCTGTGTGAATAATAGTATATTCTGGCATAGTCTCAGTAAGAAATTACTTATGGTGGAGACAGGATGGTAGATTAGAGGTAGAACTCTTTCAACATTCCCCTCCTAACTACTTTAAAATGACACCTCAAATCTTGGAGTAGAGCCCATAAAAAGTCAGAGTTGAAGCATTTTTCCAGTCTTAAAAAAAGTCCACCAGAAGGAAGGAGTACACAAAAGTACAGTATCAGAGGTGAAAGCTCCAGATGCAGCTTCAAGAGCTTTTTGACCAAAGATGGTAAGGGACTCCGACAGTGGTCAGAAAGAGATTATAAGGGACCCTTTGCTAACATTGGGTACAACTGGCATTATTTAACAATTTTATTGCCTATTCATAGTTCTGATAGGAACACTGAGGGTCTGTTTCCAAAGGAGCAGAGTCCGTGGTCTCAGTTCTAAGGAAAAAAAAAATTCTGTTTGTGGCTACATGTGGAATTGGGACCCTTTCCAGTTGAAGACCAGAATTAAGACCATAACTCTCTCAATATCACACCACCTTGGAGCACCCAAAACTTGCAGATACAGAAAACTAACTCCGAAAACAGCAGTACCACAAAAAAACCTTAAGCTTGGGACAATGTCTTCCCATTCTTAGGTAATAAATTTAGCATAAATTTCCATCAAGAAATGGAATGAAAATTTGAGCAAAGAACAAAAAAGATAACTTGACCATAAAATTCTTCTATGGGGTAGAGAAGACTAACATAAAAAATTTAGAAGACAAGATACAAACAAAAAAAAATATACAAAAAAATACAAAAACCAAGAAAAATGCTAATTGGACCCAAGTCAATCAAGAATTCCTGAAAGAATTGAAGAATGATAAGCATGGTAGAGGAAAATATGTTGATGTAAGAATGTATAAAATGAAAAGTAACAGCTTGGGAAAAAGAAAAAAAAATCCTGGTAAAAAGCACCTTGCGGGGGGCAGCTAGGTGGCATAGTGGATAAAGTACTGGCCTTGGAGTCAGGAGTACCTGGGTTCAAATCCGGTCTCAGACACTTAAAAATTACTTAGCTGTGTGGCCTTGGGCAAGCCACTTAACCCTGTTTGCCTTGAAAAAACAAACAAACCTAAAATAAAGCACCTTAAGCAAAATTGGCCTGAATTGGCTCAAAAATTGACTGGAAAAAAAGCTTCTTTTAAAAGCAGAATAGGACAAATAGAAAACAGTACAAAAGTTCACTGAAGGAAAAAAATGCTTAAAGATTAGAGAAATGGAAGCTAATGCTCCATGAAACATTTTACTACCTTCACAGATAAAAGACTGAAGAGAGAGCAAGAAATGGTAACTGAAATAGCCTAGATTTCATCTTTTACAAAATATAAAGGAAAAATATGAAATAGATATCAATCTAAAAATCATTTCCTGTAAAAGATCCCAAAATGAAAACTCCCAGAAATAATATAGCCAAATTACAGTGCTCCCAGTAATAGTGAAAAATGAAGAAACCAGAAAGAAATAATTCAAATATTGTGAAGCCACAGTCAGGATCACACAAAATTTAGCAGTATCTATTAATAATATCTATTGGGGTCACGGAATAGTGCTATTAAGAAAGATTGGCTGTATTGATAATGCATAAAAGATCTATTTTTACATATGAAAAAGAATATGAATATGACTTGGAATATGACATTCTGGAAGGCAAAGGAACTAAGATTATTTAAACAAGAAACACAAAACTAGCAACACTGAGTTTACTCCTTCATGGGAGAAAATGTATATTTAATGAAATAGAGAATTTTCAAGTATCCTGATGAAAAGTTGAGTGACCAGCAATGAATTTTTTAAAAATGACATTCAATGGGGCAGCTAGGTGATGGCAGGGGATAGAGCACTAGACTTGGAGTCAGGAGGAACTGAGTTCAAATTCAGCCTTGGATGCTTACTAATTGCCTAGCTGTGTGACCTTGGGCAAGTCACTTAACCCCATTGACTTAAATAATTAAAAAAAATAAAAATTACATTCAAAACAAGGCTCAAAAGAAGCATTACAAGGTACACAATGAGAGAGAAATCATAGGATTCTTGATATATAAACTCATAATGGATTTTAGAAATGTTTACATTTCTATTCAGGAAGAAGAGTATGTAATTCCTAAGACCATTATCCTTATTATGGCAGTTAAAAGGAGTTTACATAGAAGACATAGATATGATTTGATTATATTGAAAAAATTCCCCTCCTCAAAAAAATGAAGAGGTTTAATGGGAAAAGTTTTCTCATATAAAGGAGGTACAAAGTACTTTGACAATGAATGGAAAAGTATGGGAGGCAGGCAATGCTTAAATATCACATTGGAATTGATGCAAAAAGGAAAGAAAACTATATATGTATATTTGTATGTAGACAAGTTGTGTAGAGAAATTTGACTTACCCACGAGGGAAATACAAAGGATGCAATGTAATGTAATGCAATATATTATGATAATACAAGGTAATAATAGAAAGTAATATAATAAAATGAGGAAGAGGGTGATAAAAGGGAGGGCAGATTAAGGAAGGCAATGATTAGAAGCAAACTAGGCTTTTGAGGAGAAACAATAAAAACAGAAGAAAGAAAATGTGACAGAGAGATACAAAATTAATAATCATAACTATGAGTGCTAATGGAATGAACTTGCCCATTAAATAATGAATGGATAGAAACCAAGATCTAATTTTTTTTCAACAAAAGACACTCTTGAGAAAGAAAGACGCACAGACAGTTAAAATAAAAGTCTGAAACAAAATCTCATATGTGTCAGAGAAACTAAAAAATAACAGGGATAACAATCATGATCTCAGGCAAAGCAAAGGCAGAAATAATGACAATCAGGGAAGCTACATATTGCTAAATGTTATTATAGGCAATGAAATAAATCAAAAAATTAAGGCTAGTTTCTTTGATAAAATATAGATTTGAAAAAAGGATATCAACAGGCAGTTTCCAGAAGACATCAGAGCTATCCATAGAGAAATGCAAATTAAAATAACTCTGATGTACCACATCATACCTATCAGTTATGGAAGAAGAAACAGATCAAAAAGAAAAAGTCATAAGAAAGAAGAAAATACTGGAAAAAATAGGCTTCGATATGCATTGATAATCCATCATTATTAGCTCTTTGGATATGCATAGGATTTTCTTTCGTGATTCCTTTACATTATTCTGGGTTCATTATATTGCTGAGAAGAACTGAGTCATTGTAGTTGATGGTAGATGTAGATGTTGCTGGTACTGTGCACATCATTTTTTCTGTTTCTACTCATTTCACTTTGCATCAGTTGGTACAAGTCTTTTCCGGTTTTTTATTATTTCTTATTGTACAATAGTATCCCATTATATTCATATACCACAGCTTTTTTAGCCAATGCCCCAATTGATGGGCAACTCTCTATTTTCAATATTTTGTCACTATAAATGGGCTGCTATAAATATTAGTATCTTTTTTTGGTCATCTTTGGAATACTGACCTAGTGGTTTTATTGCTGGTTTAAAAGTTACTAACAGATAAGTTGCTCTTTGGGATTTGCCAAAACTTTTTCCTTATCAGCTATTTTCCCTCTATTTTATTGTTTGCATGATATTTTTCTAAAGGTGAAAATGAATGCTGGACAAAGTCAGGATTCTGTGAAGATGGTCATCATAACGTTGTTGGGAGCTATAAATGTGAAAGTAAAGAAGGATTCCAGTCAAGTTCATCTGGGATTGATTGCCTTGGTAGGTTGATATATGAATACACATATGTATGTGCATATATGTGGAGAAAATATAATTATGTGTGTAAATATATTCTCATAATAGAAATATTGATCCTGAATATTTCTTACAATTAGATGGAATTCATGGAAAAATTACAGTGGAGCAATAAATTATTTGTGTATAATGTCATATATGCTAATATTAATGAAAAATACACGTGATACTTCTGAACCAGATTAATTTTATGATGCTTATGACATACAATTTAAATTTTGGAGATTTAATGTTATTAGTCAGAGCTAGAAAATATACATTGTGGCAAAATATTTCACCAGGAAGCAAATATAGTGTGTAGATTTTTAAGAAAATGGGAATTGAGTTTTAAAATTAATTAAAATCATCTTGCACAAAACAATTATTTATTGTTCAACCCTTAGAATGATGCTAAAATGCAATTATCTGCCCACTATTCAAATTCTAAACTGTATACACATATATTAGTCACTGAAATTAGTTTAAAATTGTATATTGCTCTGTTGTTTTTTTTATCATTAACATAAATGAGCTATCTCTTTTCAAATTTGTAATATTGACCCACTCTCCAGTTTGGGAAAAAGAATAACTGTTCCAACAGACAGGAACTGCAACCAAAACTATCACATGTTAATGCACCTAGTACAATCATGATTGTTCATGTATCGTGCTTTCTTGTGAAGTTATATCATTTTGAACAAGCACTACCAATGAATGTTGTGTAACATTGCCCTTACATAAAGAAATGAATAGGATTTAGAGACATCTGCAAAATTAAGTAGCTAGACTAATCCTTTTTTGGGGAGTTTGCAAAACAATGGAGTTATATGACTTGTGGAAGATCACACAGCTTAGTAAGTATTAGGTGTCTAAGACTAGATTTGAACTCAGGCCCGCCTGATTCCAGGTCCAGTGCTCTCTCCATTGCACCACCTAGCTGGATGAAATCCATGCTTACAGATGAGAAACCAAGGTATTAAGAAGCTTAACTTGTCAAGTATAAAAGTCCCAAAATTACTCATCTCATATTTCCTTAAATTCGCTTTTCTCAAAACCCATTTTTTGTTGCATGAACAATCTGTGATGCTTTAAACAAGTTAAACAGATCCCTAACAGTCCCCTATGATTTTATTATATAGGAAAACTTATGCAAAATAACTTTCTCTCTCAAAGGAAAATTTTCTGGCTTACTAAAAAGCTAAATAACTTGCACAGGAACAAACAGCCCAGAGGTGGGACTTTGACTCTAAATCTTTCTGACACTGGGGCTAGTTCTCTCTCCATTGTGCTATGTTACCCTATGCTACCAAATTTAGAGTAAATTTCTTCCAGATTCATTTTCCATAGTTGTCCCATTTCAAGTACAAAGAAAAGATTGCAAGTTGTGACATGTTTTGGGACTTGAGAATAAAATCATATATATAGAAGGGACTTCAGAGACTATCTAGTCTTACTTTTTCCTTTGTTAGATAAGAAAACAAGGTGCAGGGGATACTTCTCCAAGGTTGCAGAGTTCTAACTCTAGAGCCAGAGATCTTTATCCTACTATGCTCCTCAGCCACCCCAAGGGAGTTATATCTTAGTTCTCATTAAATAGCAAAGAAGTTCTGGGGCAACTAGGTGATGCTATCTGATCTTGGACAAGTCACTTAAAACATTGCCTTGCAAAAAAAAGTATTCTACTTGAGATCCTGAATTTACAGTCTCCTGCTTTAACCCTCCTCAATATTCTCTCTATCCAGTTCAGGATCCCTGGTTCCTTAATCATACCTTAGTCTCCAGGGCAGCTAGCTGGAGCAGTAGATATAACTCTGACATTGGTGTCAGGAGGATGGGATTTTGAATCCAATCTCAGACACTTTACACTTACTAGCTGTGTGACCTTGGGCAAGACACTTAACACTAGTTGCCTTTCATCCTAGGCCATCTCTAATCATCCCGATTCATATCAGGCTACTGGACCCAGATGATTTTGGAGGAGAAAGTAAGGATGGTAACTTTAGCATAGCATCCCCTCACTCTAATCCAATTCATGTGCTTGTCATGGCATCACCTCTCTGATGATGTGGTCTTCTTTGAGAATGAAGGACAAATATCATCATCATCATCATCACCTTGGCCTCCTAGTACATTATCCATTAAAGCACTGCCCTTATTTAAATCTCTTGCTCTTCTTTTTTTTCCCTTTCAACATATCCCTTTCTTCTACTTTTTTCAAATCAGGGTTGCACTTCACTTTTCCTTTTAATCAAAAATCTGAACATTGAAGGAGGAAGAAATCAATCAAGAAATCAGTCTTAAGTTCCTGCTGCCATGCATTATAATACTAGAAATACAAACCCAGGAAATGAAACAGTTCCTATTTTCAGAGAAGATCATTTATGTTTAAGATATAGAGAGATTATACAACAAAGTGTGTATACTTATCTATATCTGTATATACCAAATAAATATATAGAATTAATGGAAAATATGTACATGATTGTTAAATATATTGACTGTATCCACTAAAGATGGAATTTTCTGATCTCAGCTAGGCTCTCATTACTGCATAGAAATTCTACTAATCATGGGTGTTCAAGCTTTTAGCTCTTCTTGGCCATATCACCAACAAAATCTTGTCAAGGGCCACATATAAAATTTAACATTGATTTATTATTGCAGTGTAGCCAATGAGTATTATCATAAAATGTAAGAATGTCACATGAATGCACCAAGGGTTTCATGCTGTCTGTGGAGCCATGGGTTGAATACACCTGGTTTTAATCATCTAATTGATTATATATCATATACAACACATTGACAGTCTCAAATTCTCTCTTCTCAATTTGCTGACGACTCTCACTATCTGATTTGTCAGCAAATTACTTTACTTCCTACTTTATTTAAAAGATTAAAGCCATCTGCCATGAATTTTCTGATTACCCCAATACTGACTTCCACAATGATATTGCAGGAACTATAACCATTGATAGCAGATTTAATTACTTGTCATCTATAGGAGTTGCATTTTTTTCTTTCACGTAATTTGGAGTGAAAAACAATAAGTACCAGATGTTTATAGTCCAGATTTGGTCATTTACAACTGACTTCTTAACCTGAATCACATATTGGTTGTTTGCCTTATGTAAGAGACAGAATAATGTAGAATCACAGATTATAAACTAGGAACTAATTAATAGAAATATAAAAATATACTCTTATTTCTTCCTGATTGATGGAGAGGACCATCTGCTGGTGTTTTGCATGCTACTCTTTTTGGGAAAATTAAGTCTTAGTTGTAGATAACAATATTCTACTAGTATACCATTTAAGAGAAATGAGTCACAGAGGAAAATATAAAAGCAAGTATAGCAATATAACCAGTCTGCTCCACAGAGTTGATGAAAACTAAACATCAGATTAAAGTATGTGGAATATGTCAGAAAGTCAGTACTGTATTGTTAGATAAAATCAACAAGCATGTTAAAACAGAACTTTCCTCTTAAATATTTGTTCAATCATATAGACTGTACTTAGAGAATTTAAAGCAAAATAATAGTTGAATACTTTATATTAGTATATATTAGACATATTAGTGGTTTTCTAGTAGGGTCATTTGTCAAGGACAATTTAGAGAAGATTCTTTTCCCAACAAAAGTTAAAACTAAAGGAATTCTGAGAACCTGTCTCTGACAATCACCTGAAAATCAAAATTTTATTTATTTATTTAACTTCCCTGGGCCTACGTTTACTCATTTGTAAAATTAGAGAGTTGGATTAAATTTCCTATGGGGTCCTTTCCCGCTTAACTATGATTATCATCCAAATTATTTTTTCCTCTGATTTAAAAAAAAATTTTTGCCAGTTAAACTCATTCATTTGTGATTTCTCTTATTTCTCTTCTCTCTCTCTCTCTCTCTCTCTCTCTCTCTCTCTCTCTCTCTAATTTCTTTCTGTCTTGAATACAAATATATTAATTTCTTGGCTGAATCCAACCTCTCAAATTATCATTCTATATTTTTTCTCCTTTAGAAATGGTAGTCTATATTCACTGTCTCCAATTTATTATGCACTCCTGAGTTACTTGCATTCTGACTTCAAATCTTACCACTGTTCTAAAATTGTTCCCATGGTTATTGATAAAATATTCCTATTTGCCCAATCAGAAATATAGAATCTCAAAATTAGGTAAGACTCCTATTTCAAGTCAAATGTGAATAAGAATCTCCTCTACAAAATAACCAAATAGTAATCCATAGCTCATTTCACTTTGAACTAGGTCTAGCAGTTAAGATTTTACTCTGTTTCTACAACATTGCTCCTAATTCTGTTCTCTGGAGTCAAACAGAATAAGATTATAACTATTTTCTAGTTAATGTAAATAATGAATCTCTTGAAGTTATGTTATTCTAATTTGTTCTATATGTATCTATTGCACTGAAAGCAATGCTCATAGTTTATATATTTATAAATTCTAGCAGTACAGATTTGAATACATGTGACCACTCCTTTGAATTCATTATTCAATTCAATTAGGATAGATAAGTTAAAATAGATATCTATCACATGCCCCCCTAAGTATTCTCTTCTCTAGCCTAAACATCTCCACCATTTCTTCAACCTGACAATATATGGAACATACTATAATTTCTTTACTAGTCTAGTTGTGTTCCTTTGAAATTCTCTAGCTTTTCTATATCCAGCCCTTCAAATGCCAAGAGACTTGCGCAGCATCCAGAAGTCCTATTTTCTATCAAATCAGGCCATGGAGTGAAATGGTTCTGAAAAAGGCAAGTGAAAAGTATATCTTTGTACAATATTCCCCTCACTTATAATAAACATAATTTTCAAGTCTTGCCACCATTACCTTACTTAGTGTGATCCTCTTCAAATTCAAAGGACAATTATTATTATGTGGAAATACTGTTCACAAGATATAGTTTGATCAGTTCTGAGCACAATAAGACTTGCCTAATAAAGTCCTGCACATGATGCTTTTTAAAATTTTGTTTTTTCAATTACATATAAAGATAGTTTTTAACATTTATTGTTGTAATATTTTCCACCTCTCCTTTTCCCCCTCCCCTTCCTAGGATAGCAAGTAATCTTATATAGGTTATTCATGCACAGTCAAGTTGTACATATTTCTATATATGTAATGCTGTGATAGAAGAATCAAGAAAAAAAGAAAAATTCTGAATAAAATAATGAAATGATAAAGAAAACAATGACAATAGTATGCTTTGATCTGCATTCAGATTCCAAATGTAGTTATCTTTCTCTAGATGTGGATGGTTTCTTTTATAATTAATCTTTGATTACTGTATTGCTAAGAACAGCTAAGTTTCTCAAAGTTATCATCACACAATGTTCTGATACTGTGAACAATGTTCTCCTGGCTCTACTCAGTTCACATCAGTTCATCTAAGATTTTCCAGGTTTTTCTGAAATTTGCCTACTCATATTTCTTGTTATGCAATTTTTCATATTATATACCACACCTTGTTTTAACCTTTCCCCAATTGATGGACATCCTTTCAATTTCCAGTTCCTTGCCAACACAAAAAGAACTGTACATGTGAGTTTTCCCCCCTTTTTATGATCTCTTTGGGATGACAGACCTAGTAGTTACTATATTTTTTCTTAATGAATCCAGGCTAATATAAACATTGTTGGCTTCCATTGCCTAACACTGACTTTGTAGCCTTTCCAAATGTTTCTTATTTAGAACAACAACTTGCTAGCTACTTACCCCATGTCTTAACATCTGTGAAATTAATTTTTGACCCCAAGTATTACATTTTCATATTAAACTTATTAGATTAAACATTTGCAATTTTGAATTCTGACACCCTTCTAAAATGTTATCTCTCCTAGTTTTATCTTATATGAAAAGTACATAACCATGCCCTCTATGCTATTTTCAAAGTCATTGAAAAAAATGAAAAAGTTATTGACAAGCACAGAACAAAACAGAGAACTATTGATACTTCAAAGCTTACATCAAACCTGTAGTAAATATTCTTTGGATCCAGTCATTAAAACAGTTCCAAATCCATCCATTTATACTGTAATACAACTATCACCACACACACACACACACACACACACACACACACAACATTCTGTTGATCTTCCAGCCTAAAATATAAAGGGTCAATCTGACATGACCTGTTCTTGATGAAAGTAAAGTGACTCCTTGTGATCTTTTATTTTTCTATAGCTTTTCAAAAAGCATTTATTAAAGCATTTATTGTAGGCCAAGCACTGTGCTAAATTTTTCGGAAAAAACAAAACAAAACAAAACAACCACAGTAATACAGTCCCAGGAATTACTTGAATTGTGGAGATAACATGTCTGGCCTTCCACAGTTTGTAATATTTTCTCCTTCAAAGTATGTGGGAGGGAAATACTCTCCTTGTTATTCCTCAAATGATTTCTTCTCAGTGGTTTGACTGAAGGTGTATATTGATAAAACACTAAACAATTCAAATACTTTATGTAACTAATTTGATCATTTTATACAAAATCCACAGTGATAGACCAAGTTTCCTCAGTCAATTCAAACAGATTTGCTGCTCAAATGTTATTCAGTGGAGATGTCTTGTTCATATATGTCATACCTCTGATTGATTTATTAGGTCAAAGTACATCTCAATTGAATTAAAGTATCAAGATATGACATCTATTTTTTAAATTTCATTAAGTGAAATAGTTCAATAATCATTCTTTTCATGAACACTTTGTATCCCTCCTTAATCCTTATCACATGCCACTCTTTAGCATAAAATTTATGTACATGTCATAGCCTCCTTATTTCTTTGCAAGCCTCTTGAATTCAAGGACTTGTGTCTAGTAGATAACAGTCCTTTCTTTTATAAAAGACTTTTAATAAGCTATGATACAATTACTATCAATTGAAGAATACTGGAAATATTGGGCTTCTAAATAATGCTTAAATACAATTTAAGAATAGGATCTTTTTTTTGGAAAAACAAATCATATATAACTAGGTTATTTGTGACTAAGAATGCATTTTCTATTAAAAAATGCTATCAACTTCAAAAGAGTTACCTCAGTGACCATAGGAACTTCCTTTTAGTCCTCATTAATGACCTTGGTAATTCTTACTCTCCTGATCAGGAAACAAGGAGGAAGGAGGCAAAAATTAGCTTAATTATTCTAAATGGGAAGGTAAACAACAACCCATTTTCCCAGACAACTCATCTTTTAGTTTCCGGCTATTTTCCAGGTGGAGAAGGCGAAGGCAGCATCTTTGTGGCCTCTATTCCCAGCTCTGCCTACCTTCATGGTCTACAAGGTCTCTCAACATTATTTCACAGAAGATCCCTATCCCACAGACACAGCTTTCTTCTCCTTTCCTTCAGACTTGCCTCTTTAAAAACATAAGCTCTCTTTAGTCAGAGTATCAAAAATCAATTGAATATTCCAGCAGGCTTCATTTTGGATGAGGGATGGAGGTTGTTCCTGCAAAATAATGAAAGTAAGAACTCTCTTCCATGCCAGTAACTAATTGAACACCAGCAGGATAGAGACTGAGAGAATGAAGTGAGAGGGAGAAGGAAGGGATCTCTGGAAAGAGAGAACAAAGATGGGCGTTGAGAAACTGAGACTATGGAAGGTAGCAAGAGACCAGTAAACTTAGACTCCATCTCTGACAAAACTTGGACCAAGGCTATGACTGTGGTGTCAGGAAAATATAATAGGCAACAACTCATTTAGGTGGAAGAGAAAGAGTAGGAATTACCAGAGTCAGTAATGAGGACTGAAAGGAAATTCCTGTTGTCACTGAAGCAGCTCTTCTGAAGGTGGTGGTATTCAGAAATAAAACACTGGGGAATATGGATAAAGGGGAAAAGGGGGGGATACAAAAAGAGGGAAGATAACATGGAAAGCAATAAAGAGTTAGTGATTATAACTTTGAATGTGAATGGGATGAACTCTCCCTTAAAACATAAGCGAATAGCAGAATTTGTTAAAAACCAGAATCCTATAATATGCTGCTTATAAGAAACTCATCTGATGCAGAGAGATACAAATAAAGGTTAAAGGTTGGAGCAAAATATATTTTGCTTCAACTGAAGTGAAAAAAAAGCAGGGGTAGCAATTCTTATCTCAGAAAAAATAAAAAGCAGCTGCAAAATAGATAGTGTGAATAAGAGAGATAAGGAAAGAAACCATATCCTCCTAAAAGGTACCATAGAAAATAATTTCAATACTATATATGTATGCACCCAATGGTATAGCACTCAAATAATTAGAGGAGAGGTTGAAGGAATTACAGGAAGATATAGACAGCAAAACTCTACTAGTGGAAGACCTCAACCTCCCACTCTCAGATTTAGATAAATCTATCTTATCAAATTTATTCAAATCTAGTAAACTTTTTATTTAAAAAAGATTTTTGTTTTTGCTTTAATCCTTGTGCTTAAACATACATGTAAACTTCCCATACTAAGTGTCCATGGCAACACTATCAAAAGACTGAAAGAAAGATTATAAATAATCTAAGAGAAAATTTCTATAATATATTAAATAGTGCTTTTGCAATATATAGGGATTGTCCTTGGTAAACTTTTGGAAGAAAAGAATAATTATAGCAAAAGTACTCACTACAAATCATTTTGACAATTAATGACAGATACATAGATTTCTTTATAAACATTGATAACAAATACAAATCATAGACCTTTATGGTGATAGCATTTTTCCTCCACTTTATTCATGTAGACAGCAGAAAAGGATTCTGCCAAAATCTTGTTCCAAAGTCAGAATGGTGCTGTCATGGATGGGGCTGGGGTAACCAATGTGAACTTTATCCACTTCCTGTAACTACACAGTACACAAAGATTTATCCTCATAGTCCAAGCTATGTGACAGATGGAAGAGGTATGAATCTGCATACAATTTATGACAAGTAAGACTTTACATATTTCATATATTCAAAGCAAAATTAACATTTCAATAAATTCTTTTATTTTTTGCAAAAAGATGCTATAAATTCAAGCTAAGTAAATTAATTACTAACAAATTATTCTGCAAGTAAAAGAACAATTAGATCTGTTAGATAAGTTTTTTTTATAATAAGCAACTTCTATTTACCTAAAATGTGACCAGAATCTTCAAACAGATTTTCTCCATTTGTATTTTAATTATACTTAAACAGATTACATACAGTTATTCCTTCCACAAAAAATTCACAGAGACCCCATGACATGGAAAATGCATGTAAATTTTTTGATCCTCCTTCACACCAGAGAAGTTTGATTTCTTTTCTTTTATACAGTGTTTATAGTACCTTATTGTAATATTTGAGTTAAGTATTTGATCATAGCCTATGTGTAGGTCAAAATAAAAAAAATGCATGAAAAATAAATTTAAAACACAAACCTAAAAATGTTTAAAATAAAATGAATTTAAGGATACTGGTACTGAACATATTGCATGTTTAAAAATATCATATAATATACATATATTGATGCATTTCTTTTTAACTTTCTTTTTATTAAACATGTTATCTGAGTTTTACAATTTTCCCCCTAATCTTAATTCCCTCCCCCCATGAAAAGCAATCTGTCAGTCTTTACTTTGTGTCCATGTTGTACCTTGATCCAAATTGGGTGTGATGAGAGAGAAATCATATCCTTAAAGAAGAGTCAAGAAGTCTAAGAGATAACAAGATCAGAAAATAAGATCTGTTTTTTTTTCCCTAAAATAAAGGGAATAGGCCTTGTACTTTGTTCAAACTCCACATCTCCTTATCTGGATACAGATGGCACTCTCCTTTGCAGACAGCTCAAAATTGTTCCAAATTGTTGCACTGATGGAATGAACGAGTCTTTCAAGTATGATAATCACTCCCATGTTGCTGTTAGGGTATACAGTGTTTTTCTGGTTCTACTCATCTCACTCAGCATCAGTTCATGCAAATCCCTCCAGGCTTCCCAGAAATCCCGTCCCTCATGGATTCTAATAGAACCATAGTGTTCCCTGACATACATATACCACAGTTTGCTAAGCCATTCCCCAATTGAAGGACATTTACTTGATTTCCAATTCTTTGCCACCACAAACGGGGCTGCTATAAATATTTTTGTACAAGTGATGTTTTTACCCTTTTTCATCATCTCTTCAAGATATAGACCAAGTAGTGGTATTGCTGGGTCAAAGGGTATGCACAATTTTGTTGCTCTTTGGGCATAGTTCGAAATAGTTCTCCAGAAGGGTTGGATGAGTTCACAGCTCCACCAACAGTGTAATAGTGTCAAAGATTTCCCAAAACCCTTCCAACAATGATCATTATCCTTTCTGGTCATATTGGCCAATCTGAGAGGTGTGAGGTGGTACCTCAGAGAATCTTTAATTTGCATTTCTCTAATAAATAATTATTTAAAGCATTTTTACATATGGCTATGGATTGCTTTGATCTCCTCATCTGTAAATTGCCTTTGCATATCCTTTGACCATTTGTCAATTGGGGAATGACTTTTTGTTTAAAAATATGACTCAGTTCTCTGTGTATTATAGAAATGTTTCCTTTGTCAGAATCATTAGTTGTAAAGATTGTTTCCCAATTTGCTACATTTCTTTTGATCTTGTTTACAGTGGTTTTATTTGTGCAAAAGCTTTTTAATTTAATGTAATCAAAATCATCTAATTGGTTTTTGGTGATGTTCTCCACCTCTTTCTTAGTCATAAACTGCTCCTCTTTCCATAGATCTGACAGGTAAACTAGTCCTTGGTCTCCTAATTTGCTTATAGTATTTTTTTTCTAAGTCCTGTAACCATTTGGATCTTATCTTGATAAAGTGTTTTAGGTGTTGGTCTAATCTAAGTTTCTTCCATACAAACTTCCAATTATTCCAGCAGTTTTTATCAAAGAGGGAGTTTTTATCCCAATGGCTGGACTCTTTGGGTTTATCAAACTGCAGATTATTATTATCATCATTATTATCAATTTTTTCTAACTCACTAAACTAATTTTTTGGAATTTTGATTGGTAGGGTACTAAATAGTTTAGTTTTTGTAGAATTGTCATTTTTATGATATTAGCTCTACCTATCCATGAGCAGTTGATATTTGCCCAGTTATTTAAATATGATTTAATTTGTGTGAGAAGTGTTTTATAACTGATTTCAAAAACATTCTGAGTCTGTCTTGGTAAATATACTCCCAGGTATTTTATATTCTCTGAGGTTACTTTGAATGGGATTTCTCTTTCTAGCTCTTCCTACTGTATCTTGCTAGACATATATAGAAAAGTTGAGGATTTATGAGGGTTTATTTTATAACCTGCAACTTGCTAAAATTGCTAATTGCTTCCAGTAGTTTTTTGGATGATTTCTTGGGATTCTCTAGGTAGATCATCATGTCATCTGCAAAGAGTTAACAGTTTTGTCTCTTCCTTCCCAATTCTAATTCCTTCAATTTCTTTTTCTCTAATTGCTTATGCTATCATTTCTAATACAATATTGAATAGTAGTGGTGATAATGGCCACCCTTCTTTCACCCCTGATCTTATTGGGAATGCCTCTAGCCTCTCCGCATTGAATACAATGCTTCTTGATTGTTTTTAGATAGATACTGCTAATTATTTTAAGGAGCAGTCCATTTATGCCTACACTCTCTAGTGTTTTTAGTAGGAATGGATGCTGTATTTTGTCAAAAGCTTTTCCAGCATCAATTGATATGATCATATGATTTTTTATAGGTTTGTTTTGATGTAATTGAGTATACTAACAGCATTTTCCTAATATTGAACCAACCCTGCATTGCTGGGATAAATCCTACTTGATCATAATGTATTATCCTAGTGATGACTTGTTGTAATGGATTTGCTAAATTTTTATTTAAGATTTTTGCATCTTTATTCATCAGGGAGATAGGTCTATAATTTTCTTTCTCTGTTTTAACTCTTCCTTGTTTAGGTAACAGCACCATATTGGTTTCATAGAAAGAATTACGCAGAGTTCCATCTTTCCTTATTTTTCTAAAGATTTTATATAGAATTGGAACCAATTGTTCTTAAAGGTTTTGTAGAATTCGTTTGTGAATGCATCAGGCCCTGGAGATTTTTTTCTTAGGGAGTTCAGTGATGGCTTGTTGAATTTCTTTTCCTGAAATAGGGTTGTTTAGATAGTTAATTTCCTCTTCATATAAACCAGGAAACTTACATTTTTGTAAATATTCATCCATTTCACTTAGATTTTATACTTTATTGGCACAGAGTTGGACAAAATAATTTCAAATTATTACTTTAATTTCCTTCTCATTGGTGGTGAGTTCACCTTTTTCATTTATGATACTAGCAATTGGTTTTCTTCTTTGTTTTTTTAATCAAATTGACCAGAGGTTTATCAATTTTATTGGTTTTTTCATAATACCAACTTTTGGTTTTATTTATTGATTCTATAGTTTTTTACTTTTGATTTTATTAATTAATTAATTATTAATTTTTAGAATTTCTAATTTTGTATTTAAATTGGGGATTTTTTATTTGCTCTTTCTCTAATTGTTTTAGTTGCATGTTTAATTCATTGATTTCCTCTTTGTACAATTTATTCATGTAAGCATTTAAAGCTAGCCTGAGAGTAGCTTTGAATGAATCCCATAGGTGTTGGTATGTTGTTTCATTGTTATCATTATCTAGGATAAAATGGTTAATTCTATAATTTGTTTTTTGATTCACTCATTTTTTAAAATGAGATTATTCATTTTCCAATTTGTCCTGGGTCTATATCTCCTTGGCCCAATATTGCATATGACTTTTACTTCTTTGTGATCTGAGAAAGATGTATTCACTATTTCTGCCTTTCTGCAGTTGATCATTAGGTTTTTATGTTATAGTACATGGTCAATTTTTGTATAAGTTCCATGTACTGGAGAGAAAAATGTATATTCCTTTCTATACCCATTCAGTTTCCTCTATAAGTCTACCATATCTAATTTTTTTAATAATCTATTTACCTCCTTAACTTCTTTCTTGTTTATTTTATGATTAGATTTATCTAGATCTGAGAGAGGGAGTTTGAGGTCTCCCACTAGTAGAGCTTTGCTGTCTATGTCTTCCTGCAGTTCTTTCAGCATCTCCTCTAAGAATTTGGATGATATCCCACTGGGTGCATATATATATATATATATATATATATATATATATATATATATATTCAGTGTTGAAATAACTTTATCATCTATGGCACCTTTTAGGTGGATAAAGTTTCCTTCCTTATCTCGTTTAATGCTATCTATTTTTGCAGCTGCTTTGTCTGAAATAAGGATTGCTGCCCCTGCTTTTTTTACTTCAGCTGAAGCAAAACATATTTTGCTCCAACCTTTTACCTTTACTCTATATATACCTCTCTGCTTCAAATGAGTTTCTTGTAAGCAGCATATTGTAGGATTCTGGTTTTTTAATCCACTCTGCTATTTGCTTACATTTTATGGGAGAGTTGATCCCATTCACATTCAAAGTTAGGATTATTTATTCTGTATTGCCCTCCATGAAATCTTCCCTTTGTTTGTATTTTCCCCCATTTCCCCCTTCTTTATTCATATTCCCCAGTATTTTGTTTCTGAATACCACCCCTTTCAGTGTGTTTGTCCTCCTATATTGCCCCCTCCCCTTTCATTCCCCTTTCCCTTTTTCCCTTTTCCCTTCACTTCCTTTTGTTGGTTCCCTTTCCCTTCTCCCCTTCCCTTTCTCCTTCCCCCCTCCCCTTTCCCCCTTTTAATACTTGAAAGGTTAGATGTTTTATAAGTTAACTGAGTATGTGTAGGTTGACTTTAAGCCAAGTCTGATGAGAAGAAGATTCAGGTGTTTCTCATCTGCTCCCTTCTTCCCCTCTATTAACATAGTTATTCTGTACCTCTTAGTGTAATGAGATTTACCACATTCAATCCCCTCCCTCCTCCTGTCTCTTTCCTGTCCCCTTTTTAAGGAGGTAGTGTGTTTTTTTAGATCATTCTATCTGAGTCATAGAAAATTCCAAGTATCTGTCACTTCTAGTTCAGTATATTCTAATAGAGTTAAAATTTTTGAGAGTTATTAGAGTCTTTGTCCCAAATGGTGTTAAAGCCAGTTACATCTCTTTAGATAGCAGTCTCATCGATAGATCATGGATGTCCATCATTTCTGGCTAGGTATATTCTCTCTGTTAGAGTTACAATTCTCAAGATTTATGAGAATCTTTTTCCCCATGCTCAGACAGCAGTTTTTTTTCCTTTTACCACCCCCCTTTTTTTTGACTTTTCATGTGTCTCTTGAACCTGCTGTTTGATGTCCAAATATTCTATTTATCTCTGGTCTTTTCATCAGGAATTTTTGGAAATCTTCCATTTCATTAAATTTCCATCTTTTTTCCCTGGAAGAGAAGGCTCAGCTTGGTGGGATAGTAGATTCTTGGCTGCATTCCATGCTCCCTTGTTCTTTGAAAAATCTCATTCCAGGCCCTTCGATCCCTTAATGTTCATGCAACCAGGTCCTGTGTGATCCTTACTATGGCTCCTTGATATTTAAATTGTTTCTTTCTGGCTGCTTGCAGGATTTTCTCTTTTATCTGATAGTTCTGGAATTTGGCCACAACATTCCTTAGTGTTTTCATTTTAGTGTCTTTTTCTGGAGGGGATCAATATATTCATTCAATAACTACTTTGTCCTCTGGTTCCATGATATCAGGGCAGTTTCCATCACTAGATCCTGTAATATTAAGTCCAGGCTATTTTTTCTCTTCAATGTTTTCAAAAAGTCCTATAATTCTCAGGTTGCCTCTCCTCGATCTATTCTCAAGGTCAGTGGTTTTGTTGATAAGGTATTTTACATTTTCTTCTATTTTTTCTATTTGATTTTGTTTATCTGGCTCTTGCTGTCTCATGGAGTCATTAGTTTCTACAGATCCCATTCTTTTTTTTTAGAGAGGAGTTTTCTTCATTAACCTTTTGTAACTCCTTTTCCAATTGCTCAATTCTACTTTTGAAAGAGATTTCCATTTGACCCATTGAGGTTTTGAGAGAATTCTTTTCTTTTTCCATTTGCCAAATTGGGGTTCTGAGAGAATTATTCTCATTTTGTATTTGTCCTATTGATGATGTGAGAGATTTATTCTTGTTTTGTAATTGTCCAATTGATGATATAAGAGATTTATTCTCATTTTGTATTTGTCCGATTGAGGATCTGAGAGATTTAGTCTCCTTTTGTATTTGTCCAATTGTACTTTCTAAGGATCTGCTCTCTTGTTGCAAGGTATTAATTGTCTCTCTCAAATTTTCCAGTTGATTTTTAAGCTCCTTCTTTATTTCTTCAAGGAAGTCTTTCTGTGCTGAAGACCAGATCGTATTCTCCTCAGAGGTTCCAGGTCTTTCTGAGTTAGGGTCTTTCCCTTCCAAGAATTTTTCTAAGGATCCACCTTTCCGCTGACCCGTTTTCATTTTGCTAAGACCTTGATTTGGGGAGGGGCTGGTTCCCAGGGCTTGGGATTGCTAAAGGCTTTACTCACTGAATGAATTTCTCTGGCTGGCCAGTAGGAGGTACTTGTTGCTTTCTCTGGAGTGTCTGTGACCTTGATTGAGGCCTTCTCCCTTTGCTTGGGGGGAGGAGTTGGAGCTATTGAATTCTTTTGCCTTCACTCAATCTTGGGGTTTACTCTAGCCTGAGGTGTTCACTCTCAATTGTCAGCTGGGCTGATTCTTCTGCTCACACACCTGGGCCTGAGGCAGAATTACTTTGCAAATTACTTTGCAAACTTTCCACTGAAATGGAGGCTTGGACTCAAGAGTTCCTCAGACCAGAGGAGGCCAGGGATGGTGTCCACAGCTCTGCTCCACTGGAACTCTCCCCCCAGCCCTGTCTGCAAGCTCCTGAGAAACAACACCAACACCAGTGACTCTGCTCCTTAGTTGACTGAAGCCCCTGCCTTCTAGCCTTACCACTGATCCAGCAGGTTTGGCTGTCAGGCCCTCAGAATCCTGGCTCCACTTCAGCTGCTAATCTGGCTGTTCCTGGGATGAACCACCCTCTGAACCCAGACTCACCCGCCCAAATTCAGCCAATGCTGCTGCTGGAGACAAATCCTGAGGTAGATGTTCTTTCTTATTTCTTTTCTTTCTGGGTTTTGTGGGTGAGATTTCTGTTAAAAGGTCTTTTTCATATAATAGATGGGGAAAGATCAGGAGACTTTGGAACTGTTCTTGTCTTCTTTCCACCACCTTGGCCAGAAGTCCTATTTATGCATTTCTAAACATTGTCTGTGTCATCTGCTGGCTTTCTCATGTCCTCTGAAGCTTCTGCAATACTTCCTCAGAATTCTTAAGTTCTTTACACTGACCAGTGATATATCAAAACCATAATGGTAACAAACAGGCAGCAGGTACCTTGCTCTGATGCTGAATGTGTAATCAGTTATATCATGGACTGATGAATACCTAGGCAAACAAGGCAGACCAACAGCAATCCAAAAACTTTGTCTTTCTCCCTTGGAGTGTGATTCTTGGATTCATTTGACAGACTTGAGATGGAAACTGTAACTAAATAACCAGAACAAGGGAGTACAAATTGGAGGAGAGCCTGCATTTCTTTCATTCAGAAAGTACAGAACTTGCTGCTGGTTGATTTTAGCCAGAAAACTAGGAATAAGGCTTCATTTTAACCCTTAGTCAGGAGCCTGGTCAGGAAGACTGAGATCAGATCACTTCATAAATTAGCAAAGGTAGAATAGACTGGAAAGTTTGCATTTGATTCTTGAAGAATTACAATTCTCAATAGCCATAGTAAAACCTTTACAGGACTCTAGATGATATAGATCAGAATCACATAAAAACTCAACATTTCACCCAAAAATACAAAAATAATTTCCCTGACAGCAAGTGCAAATTGAGGATATAATTCTCAGAGAATAAGTAAACAAAATGACACTGATAATAAAGTGCCCAAGGCACTCTTACCCAGAAGAAGAGAATAACTTCGCATCATAAAGTCATAAAGAAAAACAAAACTTGGACACAAGGGCAACGAAAATTCCTGGAAGCAATGAAGCAAGAGTTTGAAAATTTATATCAATGAGATATGCACTCCAGATGAACGAAACACAATGTTCTCTAAAATTAACTATAAAGAAATGTAATGATAGTAATAATAATAATAATAAATATGGATACCTAGTATTTATGTAGCACCCACTATATTCAAGGCATTACAAATATTACTTTGCTTGCTAGAAGATGAAATGGGCAAATAAAGGGTAAGTATCTTTCAAAGAGTTACAGGGCTAGCAGTTGTCTGAGGCTGGATTTCAACTCGGGTCTTCTTGAATTCAAGTCTAGCACTATATCGAGTTAACCAGATATCTGAAGGTTCAATTGAGAAGACTTGGAAGAATAGTCACAGGCTTACTATAAGTAATGCAATATAATAGATTCACTGAAAATTCAGCTGGACCAAACTCCATGATACAGTAAGATAACTCAGGTGAAAAAAAAATGAAAACTGTCATTTTTTTTTTATTGTTGTATCTCTGCTTCTAAGGAAGTTGAAGATAGTTTGATCTCTTGAGCTCAGGAATTCTGACCTGCTGTGGCACAAATTAATTGGGTATCTGCATTGAATGTTCAACTAATACTTTGAACTTCTGGACAGAAGACCATTGGTTTTGCTTAAGAAAAAAATCAATTCTCAAGGCAAAAAGGGGAGTAAGTTTGATTTGAATCAGGCTTTTCTGGGAAAGATAAGGAGATCAGTTTCAAAAAACAAACAAAAACAAGAATATTACTGACATGGAAAACTAGAAAAATCATTAGACTAACATGAAAACAATTATCAATTAAAGTCTGTATATATGGTTCAAGAACTCATGAATGAAAGCTGCTCATCTCTAGGATACTAAAAAATATTAAATGAAAATTCACAGGAGTTTTACAGTGAAATTACAGATATTTCATGTCAGAGGAAAAAATATATATAGCTAGAAAGAAAGGATTCAAGTTCCAAGGAACCTCAGTCATGATTGTACGGTACACATAATTACTGTAAATGAGAAGAGAAGATCGGAGTGGAAACAAAGTATAAATCACAATTGTTGGTCACACTTCTTTTTCACTGACATCTTCATTATAAACAGGACATGGAGGATTGAAAGTAGTATTTAGAGAAAATATACAACTAATTATTCTAACTCTAAACATAAGTAAAATGAATTTACTCAAAATAGAAGAGGACTAGTAGACTGAATTAGAAAGTGGAATTCAAAACATATTTACAAGAAACACAAACTTTAAAAATTAAGATTCAAAAGGTGCAAAAGCAGGGTTAGCTATCATGAGGTTAATCAAAGTAAACATGCATTAAGTACTTATTACTTCCAAACACTCTACTAAGTGAGGCACAAGACAGTCTCTGATTCTAAAGGAGCTACAATCTATAAGAGAGACAACATGCAAATACCCCTTATAGCAAAGGCAATAATATGAAAATAAATTTCTATTGTACAAAAGCAAGTTATATATGCAGGAGAAAAGGAACATAGAGGTTAGGGAAAATTTCCTATAGAAACTTGAGAGTTGAAGTCAGGGAAGTGAGTAGTCAGGAGGAGGGAGGGAGAGAGGGAGAGACAAAGGAGGGAGAATACTCTGGCAAGAGGGAAAGCTGCAGAGAATGCCCAGAGTTGAGAGAACAGTATTGGTTCTTGTCAATAGGAAGTCATTGGAGTTTATTAAGAAGTGGAGTGACAGGATCAATCTTGTATTTTAGGAAAATCACTTTTGATTTTAGAATATAGAATGGAGAGGGGAGAGACTTGAGGAAGGCAGACTATTATATTGAGGTGATAGGGGTATGTACTGGAGTGATGAAAGAAGAGGACACATTGAAGACATATTCCAAAGGTGAAACTGGAAAGTCTTTTAAGGAAGAGAAGGGCAAAGGAGGGTGGATTAAGAAAGTGAGGAATTCAGAATGACTCCCTGGTTGCAAACTTGAAGGACCAGGATGAATATGTCCTCTAATCTGCCCTATAAAGAGGGTAGGAGATCAAGTTAGGGTTTAGGGAAAAGTTCAATTTGGGGTATAATGTGTAAAATTTCTACTAGATATCCAATTTGAGATATCTGAAAGGCAATTGAATATTTAACTGTCAAGCAAGATTGAAAGTTGAGAGTTTGGGGCAGGATATATTTGAGAATCATCAGTTATTTATACCAGTAATGCATAGGTATTTCAGGATAAGGAAAATTAAAAAGTAAAAACAATAATGACTACATTATTAAAAAAATCACAAGATATCAATAGAAAAAAAGATCTTTGTTCAAAATATAATACTTTAAAATTCTAAAAGTTATGGGAAAAATTGGATCATAAAATAACTATTTAAAACCAAGAGTCAGTACTCTGTGGAACAGAAAAATCATGGATAAAGCAAGGATTTAATTATCACCTTCACTATTTAATATATTCTAAAAATGTATGGCAGAAGAAAAATTGAGGGAACAATATATATTCTAAAAGGAAATGAAACAATTGTTTGAAGATAATGTGATGACTAACTTTCAGAATCCTAAGTATATTCATTAAAAATTCAGTGAAACTTCAACAAAGTTTCAGAATATAAAATCTGAGTAAGTCATCAATCTGTATGTTACCAACAATATTCATCATAAAGAGAATTAATTGCTCTTGGGTAGGTCAATATCAGATCTCAAACCAGTCTATCAAGCAGTTAATTATGAAGAGAAAAAAATACATTCATATTTCAGCATTTTTTCAGAAATAATTTTCATTTTTTCATGATTACATTAATATAAATGAAAAGAATGCTAATTGAAAATGCTAATTGAAAAAATAGATCAAATACTCAATAGATCAAATATTTTCAGTCATTTTCTACTTGATGAGCACCCTTAGTTTCCAGTTCTTTGCCCCTACAAAAGAAATTGCCATAAATATTTTTGTAAACATTTCTTTAATCTTTCAGGTATT